>NC_048412.1:2344125-2350571 GCF_013103735.1 Etheostoma cragini | reverse complement strand
CTAATACTGTATCTGAAGTCTCTTTTATATAGACCTTAGTGGTCCCCTAATACTGTATCTAATGTCTCTTTTAAATAGACCTTAGTGGTCCCCTTATTGTGTATCCGGTTTTGAGGGGGAGAGAGGGGGGGAAGGTGGAGGCTGGGGGTGTGGCCTTGACCAACTGCCACTTTGCTCGTTTGAAAGCCAGGATGTCTCTCTTTCGTTGGTGGGCTACATTCTCTGGGAGGGCAAAGCAGAGAAAGGCCCCTTATGACCTCATAACAAGCTAGATTCCAGATCGGCCCATTTTAGCTTTCATTTGCTCAAACCTGATAACGTGAAATATTCATGTTATGGGACCTTTAAGTGAAAGTTTTCCTCAGCGCTCCATCCCCATCCTAACCCTCCACCCACAGCAGACATGGACATCACAGTATGTTGTAAGTATACAAACAGCTGTCTGTCAAGCAAGTGCAGTTTCAAGTAAAGTTTACCTAAATCCATCCTGAGTTAATGAAGACAAACACCCAGCTTGCAGAACTTATCTCAGTGCAGGTCTTCGAGGTTATTCTTTGTGGTAGCTTTGACCCATTTTTACATTAAGGTGGAGCCAGCAAAAGAAGAGATCATGAAGCAAAATCGGTAATCTCCCAAGGAAAAAAAAACACAAAAAGTGGGTTCTTCCCACTTTGCCTGAATTGCATCCTTGGCTCCTCCACTTGCTTCCCTTCCTCGGGTCTTGGTCCATCCGCAGAGGAAGCCCGGGAGACACGCAAGGAAGTCATGGGAGGAGAGAGGAAACAAGCTAATGTGTTTTAGAGGGATGAAATGTCCATTCCTCTGATGCATCACATAAAGTCGTCAGCTGTTTGGCTTCCTCCACGGAAGAGGGTCGGAACAACTGGCGGTTCAGCCAAGGAACGGAGCTATCAAGGGACATGAGATGCAGCCAGTGTTGTCTCTTTGCTGAAGTGATTTTTAAAAAGCTTCTTGGAGACAGAGATCTTTGCATTCAAACAAACGATCTGAGGTATCTCGGCAAAAATAACTGAAGGCTTTCTAGGCATTTGCCTGCTGCTTTTATACATTTAAGAAAAGCACTGCGTCATGTCTCGACCAATCACAAAGCTTCGTATCACATCTCAAGCGATTACATCAGACATCACATTGCGTTCACATAACCTTTACCAAACAAGGTCCTGTGGTTCTTTGGCCAAAAAGTAAGGAAGCCTAGCACAACAGGTGGTGGTGCATTTCGTAACAGATCCTAGAAAGTCTCAACAGCTGTTTGAGCTGATTAACGCGCGGGGGCTGCAGGGACAAGATGGCGATGTCTGTACTGTTTTGGAAACACTCCAAGGCCCATAAATACAAAGAGCCAAAGCCACAGCAGTGTCCTGCAAAGGTTAAAGCAATTTGTGCTGAGTTATTGGTGGTTCATGACTAGGAGGGCATAGAAGACCAACAACTTTGTGTTGTTTTTTGAAAACAAGATAGTGGAAAATTATACTTTAGACTGGTATGCAAAACTAAATAGCTCAAAGTTCAAGAGTGACCTCTTAAAAACTATTGACAAATCAGATGAGACCTACATTATTATTTATTTTTTAACTGTTTATTGAGCCCCTATTCATACACGAATGTAAGCGCCCTGAGCGCTTGGGGGGGGGGGGGGGGGGGGGGGGGGGGGGGGGGGGGGGTACAGTGCCTTGCTCAAGAGCACCCGGCAGTGCCCAGGAGGTGGACTGGAATCCCTTCGGCTACCAGTCTACATTCCACACTTTTGGTCCATACGGGGATTTGAACCGGCGACCTTCCGGTTGCCAACCCTATGTATTTGTATGGTGCATGCTAAGGAATTGGGAGAACTTTTAAAGCAAGAGAAAGGGTTGGGGGGTGGGGGTTGGCTGTTTTGGGTCTTGGGCTGTTTTAGGTCTCTTGTCAGTGAATTTGTAAAACAAATTCTGTAGGAGATATGTCTTTTTTTTTAATTAAATGGAAATTATTAAATTAAAATGTGGCTTTTCCTCTGTAATAATTACAAATACCATCTGGCAAGGTCATTTTATTTTCGAGGTATGTAATTTGACAAGTCTTTAAAATTCACCTTGATGCCATTGTCCATTTTGTAGTCTTGTACAGTACAGTATACAGTAAAATCATTGTTTGTGTCGAACCGTCCCAGAAATGCAAGTCTTTTTGATTGTTTTAATTTAGATTATTCAAAATGAAACAAGAACACGATTAAATTGGGTTGAATATGTGGAGATTTACACCAATAATGATGGTATTGATACAGTTATTATTCTGTACTATGACTTGGGTATTCAGTGCTCAGCCCATGTAGTTTATTTATTTCTTTCTACTAGTACCTCTAGAGAAAGTATTCCAAAATGAATGCACACAACAGACAGATCCTGTCACACACACACACACACACACACAAACAGGGTTATGGGACTGATAATTAAGAGGCTGATGGAGCTTGTGTGTGTCTGTGCACAGTGGTGGTCACATTTTGGCTGGCATTTGCATAGATGAATGACTTGTCCGGTCACCCTGTCTCTGCAGTGCTACGAGGCTCTATTGTCAAAACCAAAAAGAGCCGATTGTCTCCACAGACCCGCGGGCGACCAATCAAAAGTTCATCTCTCGTTAGCTGGCATCCATTGTGGGTGACAGGAGGAGATAATCACCTTTGACTACAAGAGCTCTTGCTCTCTTTCTCCCAATGGAAACAACACTTGGCCTATCATAGAGAGCTAGGGCTGCTTTAGAAATAAAAATACACCCCAGTGTGACTAAATCAGTGTCTTTTTGTGATAGGAGGCCATGACTTGCAAGGTGATTAGATTGTAAGACTTTATAGTCCTAAAATATGTTGAATAATGTGTTACACTTTGGCATCAATGCATTAAATCCACTGCTTTCTACAAAAAAAAGGATGAACTCTTAGCAATCCCTGTACCAGTTTTTCATCATTCTTTGTCTTGATTGATCTCTGTCTGAAACAGACCCATGCAGCTAAGACCATAACACTGAATGTATAAACAGTGCCCAGCCAGATTTAGAGTTAACAAGATAGGATGATGCGTACAGAGGGCCAGTGGGCATGCTCGGTGATTGACAGGCCGGGCCGCTGTCAGCTCCTCCGGCCAGGCATCAGCGAGCAGCGGCCCCGCTACTGTCAGAGCTCTGTTCTGGTCCACTGTGCCACACATACATATGCACATGGCCGAGCTCACACAAATGCAAATGGGGATGGACGCACACGTGAGCGCACGCACGGCTACATGTGTATGCACACACACACAGAGACACTCACACACACGTCCATGCGCTCACACACACGTTCTGTCCCTCTGCTATGCCCCAGCTGTCGAAAAGCCAGTTAAATAACGAGGCTGCGGCTCTCCTTCCTTTTTGCATAGAAGCAGAGGAGCTGGTTATTGCTTGCATAGAACAGTATAGTATGTGTGTTTTTCTCCCAGCTGCAGCACGGTCAGCCCATATGGGGATAAGTCTCATGAGAATATCCAAGCATGCCTGCCCAGCTTGGTTTAGATTGAGGCGGTGATAGGCAGCCTTGTATTGTACCTAACCTTCTATTTTAATGGACAAAAACACATTGCATCATATGTATTGTCCTAGATTATGCCCTGTGGGACTTTGCTTACACTAAGGAGTTGTTGAAGCTTGTGATTTATAAAGCGTCATAACTTATAGTACAGCATAATGTACCTCAGACAGGTCTGTGGTCAGTGCCATTAGAACCATGACTTCCAGTTGACATTTATTATTCACATACATTTAAATATATCCGAGAACATGTTTTATGCATTTAGGCACCTCAGCAGTGCAAAACCTGTACGGGTAGTTAAAGTGTGAAGTACCTGCGACTGAGAGGGTTGCATATGATTGACAACAGAGAGTTGTCAGAGAGCAGAGTGGGAGTTGGCAGTGCAGCTGAAGATTTACTTTGCTGTTAATCATTCAGTAAAAGGGGACAGGGTTGAGTGCAAAAGTGAAAATCCTGGTGTGCTACATACATGAGTGAAAGGGAAACTCGGGACTACGTCGGGACCCGATACTTTGGACATTGTCTTTAGTGAGAGTGATGTTGTACATGCAACATAGAGTCGACTATTATAGCCCAAACTTCACAAAAACATGCTCATATTACAGTGTTGTGCTGAAATCTTTTACAGGCTCCTAACAGCACAAAGTTTAGCCGAACACAAAATTTCTGCAGAGTTTTTGAAGAACTAAGGACTTTTAGACCTTGAGCAGTTGGTCTAAGACTAGATTGTGACATTGTTACCAATGCTTATATATTTAGTGTTTGTGTCGCTGTGCTTTTTCCCCTGCAGGCCTGAACTGAAGCCAACATCATCATGAGGTAATGTTTAGTTTTGCTTAATTTTCCCTCGCCCTCCTATTAATATTTATCGTGCAAGGTGAAGAGTTCTGGTGATAAAGGTGTGATGATGCTTGTTTGTTCAAAGTCTCAAAAGGCATGTACTCTATCAGCCTGTGTGCATCTCCTCTCTTTGTTCAGATGATCCCCGGGGTGCGTTCGATGTCGCAGGGTCAGTGTCTCCTCTGTTTGCCTCTGAACTCGCTAACACTGTATTTAATTAGGCCTCTAATCAGCCGCTAAACACACAATAAAATGAGACAATCTGTATCTGTTTACCTCCCTCTCAACTCTCTAACACACATACACACACACTTTGCATATTAGCATGTATAGTTGGTAAAGAAAAAAAAAAAATCACTTATCAGGGAGAAAGATCAGGGTCATGACTCCTCTTCACACCCGATTCCCTGAAACCAATTAAACTGTCGGTCGGTGAAGTTCAGTTGGAGGACACGGAGTGGAAAACAATGGCAGATGACAGCGTCTCTCCGCTATCTCTGGCTGGGTTTTCTTGCAGCAGTAATTATATTTGCAGATTCTGTCATTAGGACCAAAAAGCCCGAGAAGTTTTGCAATCAGTCAGATATATTGAAACTGTTCGGCTAAATGGCGTTGTCAGCATTTGGAAATGGAGTCAGATGTCAGGGATTCTGATGGAGGTCAGACCTGAGAGAACTACGTACGAGATGGGGTCTGTAAATCAACTGCGTCGGCTTTTTGAAATGCAAAAGTTAGTAAAGTAACATGAAGCATTCATAACTGTATAAACATAATGAATGACTGATGTCAATGTCAGTCATTCAAACTGCATAATTGTTACTCTCTTAGAATGAGTTGACCATAATGACATCATCAGGGTTATTTTCCAAAACAGCTGATTTCAGGTTGGACAGTAGCGGGCTTACAAGTAACAATATGACGTATTGGAATTATGTCCATAAAGACGTGCATGCTAGGTAACCATGACTACAGCTGGAAATCGAACACTGGTGCATTTACAGAAATGTTGATTAATGTGCGTTGTGCTTGTATTTGGCATTAATAATTCCTAACATTGCCAATAAAAAGAGGTTTTAAGTAGAAATATGTGGATGGAAATTTAAGAGAAATCAGGATGGATTACTGCAGTTTTAGGGTGTGCAAAGAAATAAGTTCAAGATACAGCAGTACAGTGTTCATATGACATGAACGTATAACAAATATAGAAACTAAATGGGAAATATGAAGTAAAGTAAAAACGTTTTTGAAATCAATTCTAAAGCATGGCAAAACAATGTAATGCAACATTAAAATATGCTGTTGAAAAATCTAGGCTAGCCCTCCCTAGTCTTCCCGTCAAAATGGAAAATCAACACTTTTCATCAATATTTTTAATTTTTTCATACGTTTTCTGTCCCTTTCTTCAACACTTTTGACGTTTTTTTTTACTGTCACATTTCTTTGACGTTTTCAACACTACATAACACTAACTTATTAACTTTAATTTTACAGTTTTTTTTAACATATGGTCATAAACCACATTCATAGGAAATGATACCCAATGTTTGGGTTAGAAAAGCAGAAATGATGAATTATTTAGACTAAAATGAAAGGAATGGATGTTGATGGATAATCACAGACTGGAATATGTCAACTTTTACTCAATACTATTACAAAACCACTTCAATTTGCTTTCAAATGCTATAAAATTGAACATGACAAATATGAATATGACCCCAAAATTAATAAAAGTAGAGATTTGTACTTGGCAAAGAGCGTGTCATGTTATTTTGGGTAATTAAAAAGAACATTGATGTAGGAAAACGGGTCAATTTGACCCGAGGACAACATGAGGGTTAAACGTGGTGCAAAAGCGTAAACATATAATATGAATTCACAGAAGCAGGTAACACTCTAGTGATGTAAAAGATAATAATAATCAGAAACAGTACTGTATACAGTACACAGAAGCAATAAGACTACAAAGTGTATCTGCATGAGTAATCTACACCGAGGGAGGTAGTTGTTAAAAATGAGCAAAAATATCACTGCAGTGGCCAAACCT
>NC_048412.1:2271902-2344025 GCF_013103735.1 Etheostoma cragini | reverse complement strand
ATTCAAATATTTTGACATTTCGCCTCCCCTCACTTCCCGAGCAGAAATGATTTGTGACAGCTGGAGATGGGCTCGGTCGGAGGAGCTTCCTCCAACACCCTGCCTTCTTTCTCCCCTCCCGTGCTCCTTTGTAGAAAGGCTGATTTTTCTCTTTCGACTCCTATCTCTCCCCCCCCCCCTCTCCTCCCTCATTCACCTCCGCTCCTCCTGTCAGCTGGCATAGGCCTTGAAAGCTCCTCTCCTCCTCGTGTTGTTTTTTTTCACGTGACTCCACAGTGTGATGGACAAACTGGGTGATACATCTCTATTTGTTGACATTGTGTTTGCTGTGTTTTCTGTGCCCACCTACTGTCTGATCCGGTGCTGACACCATGTATTGGCAGCACGGAGGGTAATCCTCCTGGGAAAGAGCTTCCTTCCGAATCCTCTGGGTGCAACAAAATGACTCCTTTATTTATTTTTTGTTTTTTTATAGAAGATGAGAATGTTAATTAGATGACCACTATCATACAGTATGGTCACCTGCAGGATGATGTGCACGCAGTACACTGAGTGAAATCTGAACTACAACTACTACTAACAGTTTCAAGGTGCCTTATTCCCAACATGCATTTCAATAGGCGATAAACTGATAGAGCATCAAAATGAGGAAGCGGTGCATCAGGCGATGTGGACTACAGCGTAATACGCTGACAACCAAGACTCCATTTGAATAATGCAGCTCATTAGTTGGGGTACAGGGCCTTTTTCTGTTGGCGCCTGTCCCTGGTCACTTTGCAGCGCCGCGATAGACAAACACACACACTCAACACCAAGGTTGTCATCCATCACCGCGCTGAGGGAAAGGTACGAGCTGCCCAAGACAAATGCGTCCTTCTGTTTTATGTTTCCTCTGCAATGATTAGACACTTCCCTTCTAGTGGAGCATCACAGCATCTACACAGAGAGAATAAAGTGACGGCAGCTCTCTCATACTGTACACGGCGCCTTGTGAAAAGAGCTATTGAAGGAAGATCTGACAATCCAGTGGAGACTTGAGCTGCCGGAAATCAACTCTGGTATCAGCACATGAAACAATAATGAACCTCTTGGCTCGCCAGACACACAATTTGGCATCCAAACAGGATGTTTCTTTTGAGTTAGTCAGATACTATGGCCATGGTCCCGATCCGCGGTGCCCTGCAACGTCCTGCTGGGCCTTGTAATGCCGCACAGTGCCCTGCTATGCCACAAACTACTACAAAGAACTGCTACAAACTACTATTTTTTGGGACTGTTATTGCCACTCTTCATTTTAACCCCGTCAGACACCGCCTACCAAGAGCCTGGGTCTGGGTCTGGGTCTGTGTCTGTCCCAGGTTTCTTCCCAAAGGGGAGTTTTTCCTCGCCACTGTTGCTTGCTCTGGAGGAAACTACTAGAACTGTTGGGTCCTTGTAAATTCTGGAGTGTGGTCTAGACCTACTCTATCTGTAAAGTGTCTTGAAATAACTCTTGTTATGAATTGATACTTTAAATAAAAATGAATTGAATTGAAATACTGGACTCTCAATTTCTCCGCTTTCTGTTAAAGGAATACTTCAACATTTTGAGAAATCCGCTTATTTGCTTTCTTACCATAAATCCTGGTAGGCGGATTTTGTTGCTGTTGTTGACTGACTGTCTTTGCGCCACTCTTGTAGCCATTTTGTGTATTGTGTTGTGTTTACTGCCTGTTTTCCATGTGCTCTGTGGTTACCTGTCTTTCATGTGTCTTTGTCTCCACCCATTCCCTTATATGGTCTTCACTTCCCGTCTTGTTAGTTTCCCTCCGGTTCTGCTCCCACCTGTTGCCTATTGTGTCGTTAGACTCCCTCCGTTGTCCCTCGTTACTGTTTTGTCCAGTCTTTCTGTTGATTGGTCGGTGTATTTCTACACTCCGACGTTCCTTTGTCTCCTGTCGGTTCGTCTCTCTGTCCGTTACTGTGAGAGTTCTGTTCCTTTGTAGTTGAGAGTTTCTAAGTTTGTAGAGTCAAAATGAAGTGTTTGTTCTGCACATATGCCTGAAAGAGTCTTGCATTTGGGTCCTCCTGTTGAAACCGTGACAGTTGGCCCAGTGGGTAAAATATGGACGCTTGGTCAGATTCCTTTTGGCGTTGTCATATGACGCTAAAAGAGATCTAAAGAATCTTCAAATTCTGGCAACGCGAGACAAGCTTCATATTTACTTTAAAGATTAGGCTGGGTTTACCCAATCTAAAACAAAGGACCAAATTTCTTTAAAATGTCAAACTGTTCCTTTAACGCCACAGTTTAGAACTGGGATGTAATGGTATTTAACCGCTATAACCAACCAATCAGTATCAGGAAAATCCATCTGCAAGAGTACATCTCTAAAAAATGGCTAATCCTTTATGCTTATGAAAATCCTGAAAACTAAATTATTTAATAAAAAAGAGAAAAAAAAGAATACAGGATCATAGTGACTGTTTGAACATACCTGAGGAAGTGTAGTTCTATAAAAGGAGAGAATCAGTCTTCTGCCAAGGACAGCCGGAGCTAATAAGTGTGTAACATGATAGAAAAGAAAATTAGTCCATAGCTGTCATCTTCTTGATGAAGAGGCAATCAAAATCAAAGTGAATCATTCCGTGAGGAGGATTGTGTTTTGGGATTCAAACGGGCAATGCTTCAATATGACAAATCAGCCGATGTGGTGCATGTTGATTGATTCCATCCATGAAAACCTAATAGATTTAGCCCTCTGTGAATTTGGCTCTCATTAACCTCGGGAGCGTTTTCATATGAGAATGTATTGGAGCCATTTTATCCACCACTCAAAGGCAATTCACTGGGTGATAAATCCTTCGGCTTATCTGGCTGCAGGTGACAGCACAGCAGAGCACTGAGGCTGCCTGGGGCACAAACACACACACACACACACACAATGCACGCTCGCACAAACATTCCCAACCCACGTAAACACATATACACACATTCTGCAGGCATTTCTTGAAGGGGTCGCCATGGTGACCCGTGAGCGGAAAAACTTCGTGATCCAACCGGAACCGAAGACATGCTCCTCGACCCAGGCGACCAGCCGCAACAAAAAAAATCTTCCTCTCAGAAAAAAAAAAGAAGAGGAAGATGCAGAGGAAGAGGGGAAGAAAAAAAAAAAAAACAGAATTCAATTACACAGTCGAAACCCACTCCTTGCCCTCCGGGAGTGATATCAGCACCATTTAAAAGTCTGATTACTCACAAAACCAATAACATTTTGACTCCTTGGTAATGGACCAGTAGATTAGAAAATTTAGATTACATTTAACTGCCTGTAGATTCTCATTAAAACGCCACCAACTAGTTAGAAACAATAGGTAATTAAGAGTGTAATGAAGCGCAGTAGCGTTAGCGCACGTCGGGCTGTGTGCTCCTCTTGTGGGACCCGGCTTTACTTTGCACTTATCCTGCAGCAAAGCCATACCAGCGTCTCATTTGGGCATTACGACATATTTAATTAGATTAATGAATTTCGGTGGCGTCTCCGCTGGGTTGGCTGGGCTCCTCGCGGTGACAGTGTAACAACAGATTAGATATTAGGGGAGGCCTGCATGCTGCAGGCGGGCCCATGTAGGCTGGTCCCTCGACAGAGGCGAGACGTGTGACAGTTTGGGTGTCTCAAGTTTACTCCTGCTAAATTGTCATATGCAAATAATCGTAAAAAATAGATAAAAGTGCTGCACAAACTCGTATCCTAAACTCTAGATTTGATTTAGCAAAGCAAGGTCTATTGAATTAAACATGATTGATTGTAACACAAACAGAGGCATGAAGGCCCACGGTGATAAATGGGTTAGTGCCCAGGTTTGGCTTTAAGCTAGTCTCTGTGGAAATGCTCGGCCACAAGGAAAGGCTTTTATACAAAGTAAAGACTGAAGGAAATGAAACGGGGCGAAGGTCTCTGTGGCCCTCACAATAGTTTGAAATACAACCCGGCTTCAGGCCAGTTTGGGATCATTTTGATTTACTGATTTATGTACAGGTCGGGATTTTCAAATGTGACCATTTCATGAAGTGCCACGACTGGGGGACGCGACAACGGGGAACTGAAACGCCACACGCAGGATGGTGACAACAACCGGTACACGGTCATAGACAGTTAAAGGAATGGACCCACAGATCCCGTTGTTCTGGACGGAGACCAAGCCTCTTCTCTCTAAGCGTAGCTCCCATGGCGCCATTTTGATGCTACCAAGCCATCACCATCACCTGCAGTTAGCATCCCATTGACTCCCATTGATTTTGATGTCACTTTGACAGCAAATAACTTTACATCTGATGCGTTTAAAGACTCTATTTGTCCATTGTTTACTTCTAAAGAAACACAACAATCTAGAAAAGGCTGCTACCTTGTAGCTCACGTTATGGTTATGACACAAGATGTAACGCTGTCAAAGTGGCGCCAAAATAAATGGGAGTCAATGGTATGCTAACGGCGGGTGATGGCTTGCTAACATCAAAATGACGCCATTGTAGCTCCGCTTAGAGAGGAGAGGCTTACCCCGTTGGACACAATCCGAGGTCTCTGGGGGGACACAACAACCCCGGCGACAACAATGGGACGGACCACAACGCTCGGGACGAGATCCCCGAGCAGGGACTCACGATCCGCGGACTCAGTAATACATTTTTGTTGATACTGATGATGCTGTGATGTGTTTTACAATTAAACAAGTTAGCTGACAGTTTCAGTCCAGTGTTAGGTAAGGCAACTGAAATAACTTTCTGTAAAAAAATGAAGATTAGGTTATGTTTTCTGCAGTGTAGCATGACTATGCATGTCCTCTGAGTTTCTGTGTCAACTCTGAGCTCACTCAGTCCCTTTGTGGGGTGGCAACAGACGGTTATTCTCTCTCAGCTTTCACATGCAAAGCACAAAGGTTGAGCACTCATTTTACAAAATTCCAGGTGATCAGGTTGTTTCCTTCTGCCTAAAGCTGGAAGTTAAGTTTAATAACTTTGGCGGTACTTTCACTTTATTTTAAGCTTGAGCTCAGGTTTAGCATACATGTCTCTGCTTTAATTTAAGATCAAGATGTATACTGTAAGCTGTAACTCAACCCTTAGGTTGTCCTCGGGTCAAATTGACCCGTTTTTCCTACTACCCCATTGTAATTACCCCAATTAACAGAACGCTCTTTTGGGTGATTTTGATGTGTAATTTTGGGGTGTCAAATTCTTTAGCATTTAAAAAAAATAAATTGAAATGGTTTCCATGTAGTATTGAGTAAAAGTTGACATATTCCAGTCTGTGATACTCCATCAACATCCATTCCTTCAATTTTAGTCCAAATAATTCCTAATTTCTGCTTTTCTAACTCAACATTAGGTATAATTTCCTATAAATGACGTTTAGTGACCATAAATTCCAAAAATAACTGTAATAAGTTAGTGTTACATAGTGTTGAAAAGGTAAAAAAATGGACAAACATTTTAAAAAAAGTCAAAAGTGTTGAAAAAAGGGACAAAGATGCAAGAAAAAGATTTAAAAAACAATAAAACCAACTAGATTTGAAGTTATGTTTTGTTTTACAGTAGCTAGGATAAGTATTCACATGTCTAATTCTATATGACATTTAAATTACACTTTAGGTTTGACTGTGGCTGTAGTTTTAGTACAGTTACAGTTTTTTACAGTACAGTATTTTTCCTAAATAACTCACTTTGTCTGTAACCCCATTTAAACACTTGACATTTTACAAAAAAGAGTTAAATGTGCGAAAGAGAAAAGGAAAACCCAAATAAGTCATTTGCAACAAACTACTGTGTAAGTCATGATGTCATGTTGCAGACTTGGCGTGTGTGTTGACGCAAAGTCAAGATCTCATGTTGTCTGTAGAAATAGTTACAGGTTATTAATACTGAACACTGCAGAGTCACACCTTTCTGTAGTTCCAGTGCTCAAAAAAGCTTGGCTTTGAAAAAGCTTGGCTTTGAAAAAATGTTTTATAAAATTCCTTTAACTATGTAAATACCGTACATATCCGCACTCCTTACATTACTTTTATTTATACTTCTTGCAACTGTAACACAGAATTTCCCTTCGGGGATCAATAAAGTATTTCTGATTCTGATTCTGATTCCTATTTTGTAGTATAACACTGCCCTCTACAGGGATGGATTCTAACTGCACTGCCTGGATCCTCAACACACAAGTTGTGTGTGTCAGTGATGTGTCTCCCCAGATGTTATAACTACTGATCTACACTTCAACACAGTGAAAAGCTGGGAAGCAACATATCCCTCAGATGAGCTTTATTCGGTGTAATGGCTGGCTTTAGTATAAATTCTGCACTGATTTCAGTGACAAACGCAGATGTTGCACAGTCTAAGCGTGTATACACAGACTGTATGTGAATCACAAGAGGACTATGTCCACACACACACCGCCAACCTGGCAGAGTGTTTGTGCTTGTAAACACTTGAATAACTGAGCCGGATTCAAACACACCGCCGCCCCAAAAGGAGTCATGGAGGAAGACGAGAAAGAAGAGCAGGAAGAAGAGAGTGCTGATAGCGAGGAGTGTTCTGTGAAGGACGAGGTCTTGTATTGTTGTGGTTGCGAGGGCCGCTGCGTCACACGGCATACCAGGGGTCCCCAAAGAGCCAGGGTCTTATGGTGTCAGTGCCCCCCCCCCCGCCCGGGTCCCCATCCCCAGCACTGGCCTATTGTCATTCCTGTTTTTTAATTTCTCAAACGCAATCAAGTGTGACACAAACTGTTTACCTAGCGTGTCTGCCACAACCAGGAAGAGAAAAGGAGGGGGGGGGGCCGACACCCAAGCCAGGATCTCGGCACAAAATAATCCTCCATAATACCAGAGAGTTTAAAGAGGCTTTGCCAATACCTCCCTGACCCCACCTCCCCTACCCCACACCTCTTTTCGCTCTCTTGAAAAAGGGAGGGGAGATAAAGAGAAAAAAAGGGGGGAAAACACATCAGAAGAAAGCTGTTAAATTCGCCCCTCAGTCTCGTTTGGGATTGCTAATTATTGTTTTTACATTACAACAATTGGGGTATTAGGGCATAAGCAGCTGGAGATAACATCCAGAGGAAGGCGATGGGAGAGAAAGGGGAGAAAAGGGAAGAGGAGCATGAGGGAGAAAGATAACGGGTTGACAGAAGGGAAGCTATGATAGGGTCTGATCCATAGCCGTGTCTCTGTGTCTCTGCTACAGCACAACACAGTATCAAGAGACTCACTGACTCAGTCTGTCTCACAGGATCTTGAAAAGGGAACAGAACTTCAAGGAAAAGTTTAAATTGTTGGACAGACAGGACTCGGCTGCCAGGCTGCAAGTAAATCGAATGGGCCTACCTGAAGTCTTTCCTGAATTGTTGAGACAGAGGGAATATTTACAAGTCAACTCATATTGGATATCTACATACTGGAACAAACAAAGATCTTATTGCTGCCCTGGGTAGGCCAGAGAAACTTCCAGGGATCAACTCTGAATGAAGTACATTGGAATGCACCTTGGCTATGCTATGTAAATGACATAAGGCAGATTTTTTGACATTCTTAATATGTGAATCAAAATTAAGAAAGAGAACAAAGACTATTTTCAACAACAAATGTGGGAAGCTGTTACACATCCAGTGACAGACTTCTGACAATCACTTTTCTGCTTTCTCAAGCTGGGAGAGGTCATTGGTCGTTACAATAATATAGATTTGTGTATCGTCGAGGTAGCATTTGAACATTTTATTGTAATTTCGTGACGATGCGACCAAGTGGCAGCATGTGCACAAAAGAACAAAAGTGGTCCAAGTACTGATCCCTGTGGAACTCTGTATTTGACCTGAAGATACAGTATTATTATATTGTACACAACACGGGGGTTCTATCAGACAGTTATGTGACACAACATGTCATCTAACATAGTTCATTAAGTTTCAGTAAAGTAAAATACTACACACCTAAAATACTGCAAGGAAAATTAGGAGTACTAAAAGGCAGGTGATGTCTTTGAAAACAAACACACACACACACACACACACACACACACATTTACTTGTATCCTGTGAATGAGCAGGCCAGCCAACGTCATCTGGAAGCTTCAACATGCCAATGAATAAATAAAGCTGTAATTAGTAAAGAAAACAGCACCACCTGTTGGTGTACCACCCCCGTGAACCCAGACCATTATAGGGTGTTCTGGGAAACACCTGAGCCTGCAAAGGCTGTATGTTAAAGGGTTGGCACACATGTACAATGTGTGTGTGTGTGTGTGTGTTTGTGTGTGAGAGGAAGTTTTTTCATGTGGACCTGTGTAACCATGTGTGTTGTATGGCTTCCATTTGTAAAGAGGCTTACCGAGCATACGTGTTGGTATTGTGATTGCGTGTGTGTGGTCCTCCGTGTACATGTGTGTATGTGAAGGGGTCCAACTGCGTGTCCTGGGCCCCACCTGGCAGTGCTGTGCACATTCTGGGGTCTGAGCAGCTGGCCTGGGGGCTGGTGAGGGTGTTCGGTGAGGGGGGAGGTTTGAGACGGGTGCGGGGGGTCTTCCATGGCCCTTGTCCCACCAGACCCAGACAGTAGGAGGCAGATGGACAGGCCACAGCCACTGCCAGAGGGCCAGAGGGGCCACGGGGCCAGGGGAGAGGGCCAGCCAAGACCAAGTGAGCTCACCCAAGAACACACACACACAAACACACACATATAAAACACAAAACTTACTGAATTTACACTGATTTTGGTGTTGTTGTGCAGTGAGGGTTTTGATATTAGAGACATTTTTAATGCACTGACTTGGTCTCACTCACTCCAATATAAATTAGTTAATTAGTTAGTAGTTAGTTAGTTGTAAAGGGAACCTGTCTCGACCTATGCTTATGTTTCTGTATTTCACTGCAATTCAGATCTTAGCAGTTTATTTTGCTGAGTACAATGTTACCATAAAGAATGAAAATGCATTCCTACAAAATAAGATCCAAACTAGAATCCTCCTTTAACAAGTCCCAACATGTCCCACAATGCCTTTTGAATATAAGAATGAGTGACTGGGAACACATAGAATACAAGTTGCATGTTAGGCTATTTGTCAACTGCGACTACACCGCAAAAAAATTGGTATTAGTGTGTCTTTGACAACAGTGTTTCCCTGTATGAGCTCTATTTTCACAAAGCTACTGCAAAGCAAAGGATGAAGAACAAAAACTTCTCTCTATTGCACTCAACACTCAATGGATTGTGTTTGATTTACCTGGCACTAGCGACAAAGCTTAAACATTCCTCACTGATGTCAGCGTATATTTTTTACATGTCTCTAGACATCTTCAAACTGAAATATCTTAATAACTTTTGGATGGATTTTCATGGAATTTGACTGAGCCATTAACAGGTTAAAAATGTAATAACTTTAGTTGATATTCCATCCAGCGCCATCATCAGGTCAAAATTTAAACAGTATACCTGCCATTAATCAGCATGTTAGCATTTTCACCGTCGAAATGTTAGCATTTTAGCAATTAGCTCAACTGAACAATAGCTCTAGAACAGCACTGTAACAAATTGAACGTACAGTTTACAGTAACTTACTGGCAACAATTCACAGGAAGTTACTGTGAATTCTTCTACAGTAAAAGGTGCCTTCCTTCCATTTACAATATTTTATATATTCACCAATATAAAAAGTAAAAGTACAGTACTATAGTGGCTATATTGGGATGTTTTTTTTTACTCTAATACTACTGTGATTTTGTCACGTCAACAAGGTTGTAATGTAACTTTACAACATTCTACTGTAAAAAATCATATACAGTAGTGTTACTGTGGAATCAATAGGAAATAACTGGAGATTTAACAGTAATTATTTACAGTGAGTCTATGATGACACCACTACAAGACAGAGAAAGCAGGTGTGCTACAATAACCAGACTTAAAAAAAACAGACTTATTGATATTCAAGACTGCACTACTGTACTTTGTGCAAATGTATTTATGTATAACACATAGATACTTATAAGCATACATCCACCAACCATCAAGCCTATTAATAACCCTTCTGAAGCTGATTTTAAAGAAAAGGCCCAAAACAACACAATCCAGAGGTCTGTTTTAAAACAGTGATTTGAAGAGAATATGCTAAGAGTGTGTTGGATTGACACAGAGTTTATTGGGAACTCTATTTATTGGGATTTAGTAACATGTACTATAGGTGGTTGTGGTGGTGGTGTGGGAGGTAGCCACCGGCTCCAGTAGTCCAGAGAGCCACAGATGCTCCACTGTTTGTGTGTTGACTCTCTGTAATTTGTTTGCTCTAATTTGTTTTGCCGTGCCAGGGGAGTTCAGATTTTAATTTTGCTCTGTGTGTGTTTACCCCTCTTTGTGGATCGCTGATCTGTTAAGCATAGAGAGAGGGAGAGACAGTCAGTGTGGAGGGTGGGTTGTTCAGAGAGCCAAATTAAAAAAGGAGCAGTGCAGATTGTTTTAAGCTCTGGCAGCCCCTTCAGGCCCAAAGGCCTCGCTCGCAGCCTGCACCTGCTCCGTCCCCCGGGAGCCTGGTTCCTGATCCGTGGCCCTCACTTCTCCACCCCGGGCCCCTAGCCCAGCCGCCTCTTCCTCTCCTCTGATTCCTACTTTTAATGTCTGAATTTCTCCCCACCATCTACTTCTTCCTTTTCCTTCCCTTCTTTCTATCCTCCTCTTAAACTAAAATCTCCATCTCTCCCCTCAAAAAACTCCTGATGCTCCTTTCCTCTTTCCTCCTCCCCTGTGACTTCCATCTAATCCTTCATTCCTCAGTTCTGGCCTCTTCACCCCTTCTCTCCTCTCCACCACCTGCTCCTCAACTCCTCTTTATCCTCTGTTCTCCTCTTGCTCCTTGTTACTTCCCCGTTTTGTTGTGCCTCTTTACCCTGACTCATCTTCCTCCTACCCCCCTTCATTTTTTTTCTTGTACCTTTTCCTCTTCCAGTTCCTGCTCTTCTCTCATCCTCGTCTGGCCTCCAGCCGCTGGCACTCTTAATCAGCCCCCCTCTGCACCTGAATGATTGCGACTTGTTAGCCTGATTGAAAACACACAACCACATACACATAAAATACAGTCAGAGCTATGACAATGTAACACAATCTGGTATTATGATTACTAAACTACAGTGCGGAGCTCAGGAAAGCAGCGGCATGACACCAACACCCTTTTATTAACCCGAGACACATAATAAGGACGCACATTCAACTCATTGAGGCATAGTTAAAATTGTCACAGCTATTATTTATTGAAATTATCTAGTCGCTCCAGTTTATGACTGCACATCCATAGGTAGTTTGATCCGTGAGTCAGCTCTACATACAGTATGGTAGACTGTGTCACACACACAATATTTACATCACCCCAGCAGTAATGCTATGACATGGTTCTAATTAACAAGACATTTAGTTTTAATATGGCTTGTTTAAAGCAGTCCAATTCTATATGATGCCCAGACTGGATGAGGCGACTGAGAAAAAGCACACAATCCAGGCCAGGGGTGGGGGTCGGGATGGGAACCACAGGGCGACATGATGGAAGAGGGTTGTCTCTGGAGTCCAAGTCTTTGGATCAAACTCTGGCTTTCTGTCACTAACTCATCTATTGCATCTATCCAGGCTTCTGATTTAAAGGGTCACTTCACCCAAACTGTAAAAAAAAACACATCTTCTCAATAATAAGCATACGGGGTATGTAGCCATGCAGATTGTGTTGGGCTTGAAGTCGGCTTGGCAAACTTGTTATCAAGCAGTTACATCAAGCAGACACGGAGCATCATTAGCATTCACTCGGAGTCGTGTTTCTGTCCACCTGGTGAATGTAAGTCCAATATTCCCTCGGCTTTGTGCTCTCCACCAACTCCTGAGGGAAATATATCCCTGTTATGCAGCTAAATGCTCATGGCCATCAAATAGTCCCTAACGTTGTCTGTTGCTGTTTGGTGCTGAGCAGGTAGCGTACAATTGGATTTTAAAACTTTTTTTGATGCGCATGTCCATTCGTTTTAAAGGCTATGGTAAAAAAACGGTGGGTTGTGGAACTGTGGGTTCATCATTACACGCCGTCATTTGATCCTCAGACTACGTTTACACGTGGACGGCTATTTTCCTAAACGGACATTTCAACTTCTCCGTTTTCACAAATAAAATTGTGCACAGCTGTCAGTTTTCAGTAAGTGTTCATTTAGACGTACCCATGCACTGAACACGGCAAACCTGTTGGTGGCAGTTGTGGCTGTAACAACATGAAAAAATAAAACTGAAATCGCGACCTGTGTCGCGGAGCGAGAAGGCAGAATCGCGACACGCCCCCTTCCAATTCCCAGAGTTATCCTTCCTGTCCAGATCCAATGCTACCACATCTTTAAATTTCTATAAGTATTAGTTCTTTTGGTACCTTATTCCTTTTTTGTAAATTTAGCTAGCTGTAAAGACGGCTAAAAGCAAAAGAGGGGGCACCGGTCATGCTAGCGGAGGTGTAACGTTACAAGTGGCCGCTGTTTGACTCTGGAGTTCCCGACGGTTCAGTGAACTGCCGTTAGCGTCCTTAGCACCGGAGTTAGGGGCTGACCGGGCTGGCTGCTAGCTGGCTGACTGTGGATGTGTCCCCGGGCCGGGGCTGTAATGATAGCGGCTGGCTGCTAGCTGGCTGACTGTGGATGTGTCCCCGGGCCGGGGCTGTAATGAAAGTGGATGTCTGCCCTGCTGGCTGGGGGCTGACTGTGGATGTGTCCCCGGGCCGGGGCTGTAATGATAGTGGCTGGCTGCTAGCTGGCTGGGGGCTGACTGTGGATGTGTCCCCGGGCCGGGGCTGTAATGATAGTGGATGTCTGCTAGCTGGCTGGGGGCTGACTGTGGATGTGTCCCCGGGCCGGGGCTGTAATGATAGTGGATGTCTGCTAGCTGGCTGGGGGCTGACTGTGGATGTGTCCCCGGGCCGGGGCTGTAATGATAGTGGCTGGCTGCTAGCTGGCTGGGGGCTGACTGTGGATGTGTCCCCGGGCCGGGGCTGTAATGATAGTGGATGTCTGCTAGCTGGCTGGGGGCTGACTGTGAAATGGATGTGTCCCAGGGGCTTATGTCAGCTCTCATCTCGACTGAAGCTTTATTTTAAGGTACAAAGGAATCTTTGGTGTTGGATCAATCGATATTCGAATCAATCAATATCAATAAATAAGGTATCTGTTCTATAACTGTTTGCAAAGTGGGATGTAATCAATGATGAAGCAATGCCATGAGGCAGACAAAAATTTGTATTATGTTTACTGAGAACCCCCCGCACAAAGACAATCAAGGTTTGTATTGAATCATGGGTAAAAAAATCGTGATACAACCCAAACCCTGGGTTTGGTGTATTGTTACAGCGCTAGTGGCAGTGTGACGAGAAGCTCAATCCCACATCAGCCAATCAGAATCACTTCCTCTCTTCTCTTTTTTCATTGGATGTAAGAAATCCAAAGTGGCGCGATTCGCAAAATCGCAAAAACACTGAGATTTTGGTGTGAATGATTTTGTAATTTGAGTGTACTGACCCTTTAAACTTAACTCACATCTACTCTATATGCACCACAATCTTTTTACAGCAGTCATATTGCATTGTTAGCACTTCCACCAAGCTTAACATAACAGACAAAAACACTTCCTGAGACAGTTTGGACCATTTTATACCAAAGGTTTTTAACCCTTGTGTTGTCCTCGGGTCAAATTAGAGTTTTTTTTTTTATTTTTAATATCAGGAACTTGGCTTTCTTTCAACCATATTGCCTAAAAATAATATGGATGCCTGGAAAAATGAATTACTTTCATCAAATTTTAGTTGTTCTATTGAATTGTATGGCATTTTAAAAAAGGGCCAAAAACCTCGGAAAAAATCATATAAAAAAGAGAAAAAGCGCTGAAAAAAAATGTATTGGCTACGATTTTTTTTTTAAAGCTTTAAAGAAAAAAAAGCTGAAACTTTGGAAAAAGCGCCAAAAGATAATGGCAGTTGGGAAGAACAACAAGGGTTAAACTAGCGATGTATTTGGTATTCTGACTGTCTCTGCAAAGACTTTATCAACTATTTCATTGATGACATTCACCTATTATTATTATCAGGACACTCAACGTCCTATACTACTGATACACACATTTATGTTTCCCATTCCTTTGGCCTCTACCTCCACAGCAGTTTGCTCCCATTGAAATAAGGTGAAAATACATTTCCACTAGTGCAAAATAACATCTCTCTTTGAGAGCAATAAGAAAACAAAAGTTTAACAAAATATATATTTGACACGTAAGATCTTATAGAAAGAAAAGTAAAGTGGCACAGATGATAAATAATTTTACAAAAAAGACTATTTTCACCCATTTCTCTAGTCTTAAAGAACTAAGGCTGATTTGTTGCTGCGCTCAGTCAGTGTGTGGATGCATATCCATATGCATCTACGAAGTATGCATATGAATGCACATTACACCTGCACACAGACTGACAGGTCACGTATGAATGGAAACCGCAATATTAAAGATTAGAACTGGGGCACCATATATAGAGGTTTACTCCCTGACGCAGCGGGCCCAGGTTCGACTCTGCCCTTTGCTGCGTGTCATCCCCTCTCTCCCTCCTCTTTCACTTCTTCAGCTGTCCTGTCATTAAATGCCCCAAAAAGTATCTTAAAAAAAACATTAGGACTGAGGGAGAAATAATTTGCTGTGTTAAATGGACTGCTGGTCCAAAGGGTGGAAGCATCAGGCTGACATCTAGTGGTCAAATATACAAATTACAGTACTTTATTAAACCAAAGAGATATGGAAATCAATGATTAAAGCTCCAACTTGCCCAATAACAAAGCAAATCATTTCAACCTGGAGAGAATAAGGATAAAAACCGGCAAATTAAACAGGCACAAATCTGCTCCTCTTTCCTTCTGGCCTCTATTCCATAGGACTAGGATTGCATGTAGGGTTGTGGTCTGATGGAGACATACATCATGTTTTGATGGGGCTGGGTGTTTTGATTCATGTACCAATACCATTACTGGGATTTCAATACCGGTTCCTCAATGTTACTTTCTTTTATACCAATTTTATAAAATCCAAATGTAAAGAAATTTCACATTACTGCACAAATCTTTTAATTTATATTTCAGCTTCACCTTTTACGATGTGTAACGTTAAACAGCGTGTATGGCAGAAGCATGCTGCACGCTGTAAGATTTGCTCCTTAAGTATTGGAATTTGGTTTTGAATTACTAAAAATCGGTCCTAAGGGGGCAATTCCGTCTAAAAATGACTGGTATTGGTACCCAGCCCTATGTATTGATACAGGTTCTTTTCACACACAGTAGCATAAAGGATCAACCTAGAGCATGGACTAGCACTAAATGTCATCTGTGTTTTCTTCTCCAGCACATGGATGCTTTACAGCCGAGACACAGCAGCTGTTCCTTTCAGCCACATGATCAATCTCCACCTGTTCCGATGGGTTTGTGCGTTAAGACACATGGCAGAGTGATGATTAGTTGCATCGTTTCATAGCAAGTGAAGTGCCACCTGCCTTGTCTAGACCGCTCTTCCGTTGCCGCCGCACTTTTCAGGAGATGTTTCCTTTGTGTTAACCTTTCAAACCAGCTTCTGCATCTGAGGACGAGACAAATAAGGCAAAGAGAAACTGCCACTGCGACAGTTCTGGTGTTACAGGAGGTGTAAACCATACAGTGGTATGTGTATTATGAGGTTCAGTTTGTATGCTCTGCATATTAATACCCAGGCGGTCCATCAGTAAGGTTTATCAAAGTGGGCATTAGAAGTGTAGGAGAGCTGTGAGAGCTGCTGTCTAGAAACCTGTCCAGACTGCCTGTTGTTGTTTTTTAAGCTAACCGACACAGTCCTCGTCTCCTGTCAGTCTCAATTCGTCTGCCAATCACGACCGTTCTCGGGTCAGACCTCCAGGTCGGGAATTAACTCCTCCTTCAGCTGAATGTCATTCTCAGATCCCGTGCCCACGTCCGAGTCATAGAGCGAGCGGTCAGAGTCGGGGGAGTGTGTGTGTCCCGCCGAGTGGCTGCTGGCGTCGCTGTCGTCCAGCGTGTCAGTCCTGGAGAAGACGCCAAAGCCTGTGGGGGAGCCGCCGCCGCCGCTGCCACTGCTCTCACTCTCTCCATCATAGTAAAGATCCTCCACATCCACAAACCACTCGGGCCAGAACCTCCTTCGCATCCGCTCGCAGAACATGGCCAGGTTGATCAACTCTCCTGCAGAGACATCAGACACAGCAGGTTCACATGCACAGGCGTATACAGGTGAAGTTCAAACACTGTGAGTTTGATACAGAGGAAGACAATACATCTAGGAGGCATATTTTGTGTTATCTTTTCAATATGAGCCCTCTCATCACAAATGATGTATCAAAACAACAGAGAACCTTAATCAGTGACATTACAAGCTCTGATTCGGCTCTCTTAACGACAAGAGACTTGTTCCCAAATCTGTGCAAGATCTGAAAGCAACAATCAAAGCCATAGTTTTGAAGTTGAATATCAATGCCATCTAGTGGCTCAAACCGACAAATACATCTATGACAAAGCAGCAAGTACAACTGTAAATCATTATGTTAATTATGCTTAAATACTAGCCTGGAAATCCAGACCCAAAAGGGTGCCAGGGTAGTACCCAGGGTACTTAAATACTGCAAAACAGGTTAATGCAAAAGATCAAACTGAAGAGACAGTATCTATTAATTAATTCAATTAGCTAATATTTATAATATACAGTTCCACTTATGTCTGAGTACTTCCCAGATCCACTGACCTTTGATGAGTTGCTCCAGCCGGGACCCGGGCAGAGTCCACATAGCCTGGGCTAAATGCCCAAACACTGTAGCATCTAACGTCGACATCTTAGAACCCATAAAGTACTTCTTTTCTCCTACAGGACAGAGAACAAAACAGCAATTTCAAGTTTTGATGCAGAGATATTATTTTTGAAGTTTTGTTTTAAATTTGAAACAATATGGAAATAAAACAAGATAAAAGGTGGTTAATTAGCAATAAACCCCTTTATTAATTGCTCCCAATGTTCCATGTCAGAAGTAGGCTCCCAAAGCCCTCACAGATGAACTCAAGTAGCCTACTTCTGTCTCTCAGTGATGGCACAAGGTGTTACTACACTTAGGTTAGTTGGAGGTGTGTACACTGCAGTCACCCTATTGATTATTGGTAGTTTACTTCCCTCCTAAACACAAGTATGTGGATTTTAATATATACTATAACATGTTTTCAATTTTTTTTCAACTGAGTTGAGCTTCTAAAAATGAGTAACCAACCAGGATACACTGGGAAAAAGCCCGGTCTCGGGAGACAACATAGGGGTCGTACACGTCAAACAGTCACATGGAACCACGTTCCAGCCAATCACAACTCACACTACTCAATCGACTCTGCACACTGTGGTTGGAACGTGGCTTCTTGTGTTGGTGCCTATCCTGTGCCCCTAGTGTCTCTTTGGACATTTATGACCCCTGTGTTGTCTCCCGAGACTGTGTATTCAGGGGGCGGGCAGCTAGCGGATTAAGGAGAGATGCCTGTGATTTGAAATACATTGAAACCATGTAGGAACTTATAGTACACCTTTAATAAAACAGAAAAAATTACAATAAGGCCAAGCACAAATAGTTGATATTATTAAGTATCTGTGGCCTTAGATATGACTTTTGCTAAATCAAGGCTCTTACACTCAGGCTTAACACAACATTTTGAAGCTGAAAGACCTGCACTTTGAGCAGCAACACATTTTCTATTCACACTTCTGGTACTTGAGTCTGGAAAGCATTACAAGAGAAGCTGAGTGCCTTGATGCTCTCACTCTGGGAATAACTTTCCATTTTACAACAAGTGGTTGTTCGTTGAAATGGCACAAACAGATCGATGCAAATCACTTTTTGTACTCTTTGTTCCCGTCTGCACACAGATATTGTATCCCTGTCGCATCTCTACTATACCTCACTAAGAACAAACACACAGGCAATGACCGATTTGTGTAAGGAAATACTTAATTACATGACATGTATAGTAATTATTTATTGATATTATTTAATACGGCTTTTAATCCTAGGACATGTCGCTGTGCAGAGGTATTATGAAATAATTTGGCTGGGTCTAAAGCTTCATTAGGCAACATTAGACTGCCAGACAATTTTCACGTTGGCCGCCTAGCAATGCCATAACAAATTAGCTTGATACAGATGTCATTGTCATCAACATGTCAATGACTTCCTGTGCCTGACTCATTTTTTTTCTTTTGGCTGTCACTAGTATTTACTTCTGATTTCCTGAGAAACATAGCAACTGTTTTGGAAAAGTTGCAAAATGTATCCAAACTTATCCACCAAACTGAGTTTTTTAATATATTTTAGTCTCTAAGGTGAGTGTACCGTAGCAATAAACGCATGTAATTATATTATCCCAAATATAAAATCAGTTATAACTCTGTTATCAGATAGTATAAAAGAGATGGATGAGCTAAGTGGCTCCTAATGGCAAATGTTTGGAGACAAAGCATCAGGAATGCTGATGCACATATGCATGCACATGCACTAGAGTGCGGATCGGGCCGGATTTTTCTGTCCAAGCCCGGCCCGCGTCCGACAGGCATTAAGATATTTATGTCCGAGCCCGACAGGCATTAAGATATTTATGTCCGAGCCCGACCCTAGAACCGACACAGTTAAAATCGCATTTGTTTCTCATACTAATGACACATGTAGGTTTGTTTGTGTGGAAAGCACGCTTTTATTAACAACATATGTGGGGGATTATGTCAGTAAATCTGAGTAAAATAAATACCTTGCTTAACCTGTATTGAAAAGCCGCCCCAATAAGAGATGCTCACTCACACATATACTGTACATGTTTAGTTTAATGCCTTGCTGCCGCTGCTGAGAAAGTAATATAATAGGTTTACTTGATAGTTATAGCACCTTTTACAGACAAAGTAGCAAAGTGCTTCACATGATAAAAATTTGTAAAATACAGTAAGACCCAAACAGTAAATAAGCAAGCAAAAAAGAAAAAACAAACCAATAGAAATAAAAACCCAAAAGTTAAAGACAGGAAAAAAGAATGAGTTTACACAAAAAAATGGTCAGTGCCTTACCGTGCTGATGTGACCGAGCCCGACCCGAACCCGAGCATCCTTTCTAAAAATCTGTTTGAACCCGGCCCGGCCCGTCGGGTACCGTCGGGTCCCGTCGGGCATCCATCCTCTAACATGCACACACACAGCCTGTTTCCTACCCAGCAGTGTGGCCAGCGTCCTCATGTCCTTCTCCATCAGAGCGTAGACCTCCTCTTTAGAGAAGCGTCCGATGCCATGGCCGTACATCTCCCTGCGCACCATGCTGCCGTTCAGGTGGCTCAGGAGCCACTTCAGGGTGTCGCTCAGGGGACCGCTCATCGCAAGAAGCTTCTGGGTTTCCTCCAGGTTGTCCACCCACTGGCAGTAGGCTATTGTCCTGTAAGAACACACACACATGCAAACACACACACACACACACACACACAAACACAAACACACGCATACGCACACACACACACACACACACAAACATTTATGTCGATATAAAGAAAATGGTACAAGGACACAAATAATACAGATTGGGGTTCGTACACCCTTTCCAAGGTGAAATTCAAGCACTTTTCAAGCACTTTTAAGGTCCATTTTAAAGCTTTTCAGTAACTTACAACACCCTAAATTAGATACCAATTCATAGTCAAAATAATTTTTTAGTGTTTTTGTCACATTAAAAGACATAAAGCTACAAACAGCCAAAATGGTGTTTCATAATAGCAGAAGCATCAGCTATTTAAGCAAAACACAAGTTTCATTTTCTAAATATATCACCGTCTAAGTAGACTGTGCATGCTATCTAACCTTTGATCAGAAATATTTTACAGGCCTTGGTTTTGGGACACATTCTTGATATATACAAGGTTTGATCAAAATCTGAGACCCTAACAACAACAAGAACCTGTAATTCCATTTTAACCCAGAAGACAGACAGCAAACAGGCACCGGCTTGAAAAATAGCCTATAATAATTTAAAAATGTATTTCATTGCCAAGACATATACATGTATGTAATAGAGCAGTTTAAATATTATATGAGGTCATCCTCAACCTTACAGCGGGCTACTACCTATGTAGCTAATATTGTTCACTCAGCGTTTTGTTGTTAAACTGCGTATAACAACAGTGTTGCCGTTAAATCACCGGTTTCAGGTACGTATGGTACCGTCTGGAGGGTTTCAGGTACGTACGGTACCATCTGGATGGTTTCAGGTAGGTACGGCACCGTCAGGAGGGTTTCAGGTACGTATGGTACCGTCTGGAGGGTTTCAGGTACGTACGGTACCATCTGGATGGTTTCAGGTACGTACGGTACCGTCAGGAGGGTTTCAGGTACGTATGGTACCGTCTGGATGGTTTCAGGTACGTACGGCACCGTCTGGATGGTTTCAGGTACGTGCGGTACCGTCTGGATGGCTTCAGGTACGTACGGCACCGTCTGGATGGCTTCAGGTACGTGCGGTACCGTCTGGATGGTTTCAGGTACGTACGGTACCGTCTGGATGGTTTCAGGTACGTGCGGTACCGTCTGGATGGCTTCAGGTACGTATGGTACCATCTGGATGGTTTCAGGTACGTACGGCACCGTCAGGAGGGTTTCAGGTACATATGGTACCGTCTGGATGGTTTCAGGTACGTGCGGTACCGTCTGGATGGTTTCAGGTACGTACGGCACCGTCTGGATCGTTTCAGGTATGTATGGTACCGTCTGGATGGTTTCAGTTACGTATGGTACCGTCTGGATGGTTTCAGGTACGTGCGGTACTGTCAGGATGGTTTCAGGTACGTATGGTACCGTCTGGATGGTTTCAGGTACGTACGGTACCGTCTGGATGGTTTCAGGTACGTACGGCACCGTCAGGAGGGTTTCAGGTACGTACGGCACCGTCAGGATGGTTTCAGGTACGTATGGTACCATCTGGATGGCTTCAGGTACGTACGGCACCGTCAGGAGGGTTTCAGGTACGTATGGTACCGTCTGGATGGTTTCAGGTACGTGCGGTACCGTCTGGATGGTTTCAGATACGTGCGGTACCGTCTGAATGGTTTTGGGTACGTACGGCACCGTCAGGATGGTTTCAGGTACGTATGGTACCATCTGGAGGGTTTCAGGTACGTCGGCACCGTCAGGAGGGTTTCAGGTACGTATGGTACCGTCTGGATGGTTTCAGGTACGTATGGTACCATCTGGATGGTTTCAAGGTAACGGTAGGTAGCTAACATTAGCAGATAAAATCTAGACAAAACACTCAGTACTAACATTACATTATCACACCGAGCAAGGCCGGATTAACAATTTCATGTGCCCTGGGCAACAAGACTTAAGAGCCCCCCTCCTCATTTATTGTATCCAAGCACATTTTGCATTTTAGAAAATGGACCGCTAGCCACTTTTAAGACAGCTAGCCATGAGTTGAGGACTGTTTTTTTATTTCTGGAGTTCAGAGTCAAGATCATGTTTATTGTTTCACAATCAACTATATCTACATTTTATGTGGATGCAGTACTATAGATTATTAATATTATTATTATTATAGTTATTATTATTTTAAGAAACGGGCCTAACCTAAAACGACAACGTAACGCCACCAAAACAAATGAGGAGCGGGATACCGTGAAATCCTCACGGTATTTGTTCTCAAATTTGACCCATTTTCAAAAGGTTTCTAAATCAGAAATTTGGGTATCCTTCAAGCAAATTCTAAAAAATACCGTGGATGGTTCCATACAACGCTCCTCACAAGTTAAATAACTGATCAGTTCACTATTTTCATTGAATTTGGGTGTTTTAATTCCATAGGATTTTAAGAAAAAAAAAAGATTTATGAACAGTGAAAACAGTGACAGAAAAGTAGGGAAAAACCACAAAAATGTCCCCAAAAAATTGACAAAGACATTGTAGAAAGTGAGAAAGAACTTCTGGAAAAGTTAGAAAACGTCCAAATGCTCCAAATGGCCAAAAAACCCCGTCAAAGAACATTGGAAAAAGTGAAAAAAAGTGTCTTAAGGAGGTTTTAAGGAGTCTCATGTAGCTTTAGACTTTATGACAAAACAGGTTTCTTTAGGGTCACAGAGCCTTTCAAACACAACTGCAATTCAAAGTTTTATGAAGAAGAAATGCTTTAGAATATATTGTCAAATCAGTTACAAACTTGAATTATTCAGGCTGTTGAGCCTCTTTTTGGCCATCCCAAGTTGTTGCAGCCCTCTTAGTACCAGCTGAATACGAAAATGAGTAGTCTGTACCTGTAGCCTAGCTCTGAGATAGTGTTTAGGAGTGGTTGGTATTTAAGATTCAAGATGTCTTTATTGTCATACCACAGCACACTGTAATACGAAATTATGTTCAAAGTTCACAGCTTAAAAGAATACAGCACAGAAGCAATAAAAAAAAAAAAAAAAAAAAATCAAAGGTGCAGCCGATCTCCAAAAAGTCCACCTCACTGGACTCCTCATTGATAATAACAACATCTGGCGAACATGGTGTAAGAAAGTAAAATGGTTTGATATGTCTTTCACTATGAGCACACACACACACACACACAGACACACACACACACACACACACACACACACACACACGCACAAGCACACCAGTTACCTGATTGTGTCAAAGCAGGAATGGTCTGGCACCAAACTCCTTCTATCACAGCTCTCTGAACCCAGAATGAGTCGCAGTCACACGTGCAGTTTGTCAGGAGTAGAGTCTCACTAAGAAGGAAGGGGTTCTTGCTTTTCCTTTTGATCTTTTGAAGATGTAACATGGGCGAATAAATTGATGTAGGTTTTCGGCTCTAGATGTAACTGCAACTTCCCAATTAAACAACATTCCCATTTCTAGTGAGAGAGAATCAATTAGATTCAGCCATCAAAACATCTCTATTAGCCAATAATTCACCTTGTTCCAGATACTGTGTGTTTAGTATTGACCCTTTTTTTTAAGATTATTTTTTTGGGGCTTTTGCGCCTTTATTTTGATAGGCTAGCTCTACCCACTTGTTAATGTTAACATAAACATGGAACATTATAAAAAATATTTGCGGGTTGCTTCTTGATTGCACAATTGACAGCATAAGTTCCCAGAGAATCTAGTTTATATCCAGGCTACATTGGTATCATAGCTGGAATTTCCCTAAACTTATCGATATTTAATCAAGACGTGGTGAATTGAAATTGAATCCGTTCAGGAATCATTAACAACACCCAGCCCTCACGATGACAATCTATATTATCATCTTTCGTGCTGGCACGCAATTCCTTATAAGCTATTCCAGTTGAATAAAAATAAAGCGACTGAGCCTGTCATGAATCAAACATGTGGGGTGCACAGAGGTGTCAATAATAATCAGAGGTTCAGCCCCTGTGTCCTACCAACGAAGCCTTATGTCTATTGATAATTAACCTTGTCCTAATCAATAAAAGTGTGCCGTCCACCTCCATCGCACTGCCCATTTATCAGCCATTCTGTTCTCACCTCGCCACCGGGAGACAAGATCATATATTCAGCCAGTAAAACGTTCAGGCTGCTGTTGTGTACATGAGGAAAAGCTTGGAGACTGTCGATGCCTTTCATCCAGAAATAGGTTTGAGAAGAAAAGGTGACATTGCACACGCCCCAGAAATTCCATTACCGATTTGGATTGAAAAACCCGTGGACAAAAACACCCAATTATTGGCCTCATTGTTGAGTCATTTAGCTTCTGTCTTACTTGTGTGAAGAAGAAAGAAAGAAGGAAACCTGAGTAGCTACATGAGCCATCAAGTAGAGATTTGTCTCATAGCAGTAGACGGACAGTAGACCTGTCTGTGTGTGCCAGCAAACCCAACTCAAATCCTCAAAATCCCTCTCTAACTCTGCTTCTAATTATCTGCATACCCTCCTTTAGTTTCAGACCATTAAACCAATACAAGACAGTTATATCTGCATTTATCTCCTTACTAAATATAGCTATAGGAATAACCGTCCCTGCTATTTAGTACAGTCATTGTAGACTCTGCTCCAGCCAAGCTGCTTGTGCATGTACGCTCTAACAAGACTGAGCTAATTTATCATTACACACTTGCACTTTCTCACACCACCTTGCTGGAAATAAAGACTAAGGCTCTCCCACAGCTCATATGAAAGCATGGAAGGGGCCTCTGTCTCCAGCCTGATTTGTTCTGGATCACTCTCTTTGACCAGACGCACAATGGAAATTAAATTAAAGCATCTGACCTACATCATGCCATTTATTACTTCCTGTTACATTATCTGTTGTCCCATGGGGGTACACAGTCCTTTCTTTTAAGATTTAAAAAGACCCTGCTTAGCAGAGTAGAATGTCAAATCAATTTAAGGGCGTACAGTACTCAGGCGATGCATGGGGATATAGTCTGTGTTTTGTCCTTTCTGCAAGGTTTTTCCCACTTATGGTTTTGACCAATACAAATGTTGGAGAAAAAAATAGTTTGTAATGATTAGTTTAGCCACTGGGGAAAAGTATTATATACAGTATAATAATATCCCCTTATACATTTGTGTATTTACACATCCAGCAGAAGCAATTCATTCATTTGGAGTCTTGTTTCTTTAGCTGCTAAATTCTCCACTATGGTCACCAGCTATATGTCAAATGTTGTCTGCTTGCCGTTTGGTTCTAGGCCGGTAGTTGTACAATGACTTTATCAAAGCTTTTTCACTGAAAACAGCTGCTGCTGGAAACAGGGATGATGAGAGAGCGACGTTTACGGGTCATAAACCAATACAGGGGGTTAGAGAGAGGCTAAAAAGCTGCGTAGAACTGCGTGTAACTGCAGCCAGGTGATCATTCTCTGTGTCTAGCCTTTTTCCAACCAAGACGTTCCAGGAACGTAGTTCTAGGAACAGTCCACTTCTAAACACTTCTACTAACTACTCTCCCCCAAAACCAGTTTTTCCATTTGCGTTCACACTGGCCAAGCAGCCACAGGAACTGGTAGGAGGGCTAAGGGAGTGACGCAAGCCCGGCATCGGTCCTCATTGCATCGTCACTTAACTTTAACGCTGTATACAACGACAAACGATGGCGGCATTTCAAGACTAGGCTGGAGTACTTGACAGAGAAACAGAAGAAGAAGGCTCCAGCGTAATATGATCCTAATTACTATGATAGATGGATGAACATAGACGAGCAGAGCGCAACAGGCAAACGACACGACGGGGAAGTTTTACTAGCATTTACAATTAGCTGGTTAGCATCCGTAGGCGAATTGGGCTTTTCTGTGTGGAGTCTGCATGTTCTCCCCGTGTTTGCGTGGGTTTCTTCCAAGGGGGTAAGCCTCTCCCATCTAAGCAAAGCTCCCTATGGCGCCATTTCGATGTGGGCGAGCCATCACCCGCCGTTCGCATTCCATTGACTCCCATTCATTTTGGCGACATTTTGACAGCGTTTAAAGACTCTATTTGTCCGTTGTTTATTTCCTAAGAAACACGACAATGCATTAATGGCTCCATTACCTTATACCTTCCGTTATGGCTCCATAGAAAACGTTTTTGTATAAATAAGCTAACAGTTGTGTCATAACCACGCGACTTACTGTCACACAGTAAAGAAATCATCCTATAGTCAGTTTGGACTTCCATTAGCTGTTTAGGTTTAATTGAGAATTGTTGAAAATATAATACACTCTTTGAAAGGCTAGTTGTCTTTGTCAGTGATGGAATGTAACTAAGTACATTTACTCAAGTACTGTACTTAAGTACACATTTGAGGTACTTGTACTTAACTTGATTCTTTTCTTTTCATGCCACTTTCTACTTTTCATGCCACATTTCAGAGAGAATTGTTGTGCTTTTTCCTCCTCTACATTCATCTGACAGCTTTAATACTTTAGAACTGTAGTTTATAAAATAGGATGTTTTATAATAAATTAAACTACCCATTGATACTATGGCCTACAAGTAGTAAAAAGTTGATGATTAAATACGGTTGATTGACAGAAGCATTTTGACCGTTTCCGTTTCTTAAATGTGAGGACTTTTAACACTTTGAGTACATTTTCGTGATGATACTCACATACTTTTACTTAAGTGATATTTTCAATGCAGGACCTTTACTGTAACAGAGTATTTTACAACGTGGTATTAGTACTGTTGCTTGAGAAAGAATCTGAAAACTTCTTCCAACACTGGTCTTTGTTGACTTCTAGCTCTAACAAATGAAAGCATAATAAAACATAAAGCACAGTTACCCCAGCTGCTAGTTCTTTAGTTTCCCATTATCTTATTTCCATAGCAACATCGATCAGAAGGGCTCATGGGACATGGTGAGTGTATGAACCACCCTTCAGTGCTGCTGCTGGCCAGTTGCTCTTTAGCCCTTTAAAGAGCAACCAAGACAACACATTGCCCTTCCCTGACATAAATAATTCAATCATTAAGTCAATATGTGAGTCTAAACATGGCACGGGGTGGGTGGAGGAGCAGAGGAAAGACAGCATGGAGGTGACACAGAGAGGGAGGATGTGGGTTACATGCATGACCTCTAGAGCTTTGGAGAAATGGTAAGGAATTCCATTTTTACAACACACAAAAGATGCAATCTCACATCCGTATTTAAACCAATGACTATATAGACTGAGCTTGTACTTTATTGGAAAACACTCGGAGCCCTTGTGGCCGCGTCAGGAGTGGTGAATGATTTCCTAGCAGCGGCATGTTACTCACCCAGAGGTACTGGCATGACTCACCACAGCAAAGGGCGCCTGAAAACACTGCACTCACGGTGAGGATACAGTCAGCCTGGGCTGAAAGGCTGCATAAATAATACTTAAAAGTTAAAAGATCCCAGTATATCTTTTCTATTCATTTTTTTTAGCTAAAATAAATCTGCCGTCGTTGTTTGTCAATGACATAACATCGAGTGGTCTATATGGAGAACATTCCACTTCCGTGATTGCTTCGGTGCCACTGGGAATTCCACCAGACGTCCCTCATTTCGGCCAGATGTCCCCTACCTTCCTCCTTCTTTGTTTTGGTGTTCTAATCTCCGGTGGATTTCTTAGGACTATGGTTACCTGGTCCTCAGGTCTCTGCAGGGTAAATCCAGACAGCTAGCTAGACTATCTGTCCAATCTGAGGACTATGGTTACCTGGTCCTCAGATCTCTGCAGGGTAAATCCAGACAGCTAGCTAGACTATCTGTCCAATCTGAGGACTATGGTTACCTGGTCCTCAGATCTCTGCAGGGTAAATCCAGACAGCTAGCTAGACTATCTGTCCAATCTGAGGACTATGGTTACCTGGTCCTCAGATCTCTGCAGGGTAAATCCAGACAGCTAGCTAGACTATCTGTCCAAACTGAGTTTTCTGTTGCATGACTAAAACTACTTTTGAAAGTAGAAAAGCATAATTTAGTACATCACATTTGGTAAAAGTGGCTGTATTTGTCCTTTAAAATCAGCTAAAAGTTACTTAATAATAAGACTTCTCCATTAAATTTGCTGGGGACTAAAACAAGGTTGGAACAGTAGGAATCCTAGTTATTAACCGGTTTGCAAAGACCAGCTGTAACTAGTGTAACACTCCATACACGTATGAGTCCCCTACCAGTACAGGTGTTCCTCGACCATTTTGGTGATGGCTCGGGACACGGCTCTTTCCTGCGGTGTGAGGTTATTGTTGAGGTTGACACCCAGCTTCTCTTCCAGGAAGTCTACGATGAACTCTGACCCTGAAGCCCGCTCGTGGTTGTACTCGATCCAGGGCATCTTCCCCTGCGGCGACAGCTTCCCATCAAAGTAGTTCTGCAGAGGGAAACAGCTTCATTTGAGAAAGACATTCATTTTCTAGGCAAACAGAGCAGGTTTTTGTAGACGGACATCCTAATTTGCCATGCAATGTTTTCCTGTTGCTGACTTTGAAATGGTGTATATTTCACTGGTTCCCAACCTGTGGTTTGGGATCCTTTAAAAGGTCACTCCACTGATTTTAAACAATGAGTCAAATTTACTGGTCATGAGGAATACATTTTTGTTATACCAGTTTTGTTATACCTTCTCAAGCTCTGGAGGTGTGACGTTTAAAAGACATAAAGGATCTAATGTTGTGTGCTATTGAATAGCGTTATGGGAATTGTAGGATCCATTGTGTATGGAGCTTAAACGTCCCATGGCAGGAAAAGTTCACTTTATGAAGTTTTTTAGCAATAATATGAGTTCTCCCAGCCTGCCTATGGTCCCCCAGTGGTTAGAAATGGCGATAGGTGTAAACCGAGCCCTGGGTATCCTGCTCTGCCTTTGAGGAAATGAAAGCTCAGATCATGGATCGTTTGTCTGTTCAGGTCACTAAAAAGTATTCCGATAAATTCATTTGAGAAGGGAAACCCCAATGCAATCAGTGATAAAAGATCACTAGTAGAAAGGGCTTAGTTAGGGTTTGGAAACAAATGGTCAACGAATATATTACTTAAACAGCTATGAATGACAATGAAGTAGGCTATGAATAAGCCCAGTTATCATTAATTAAGAGCATGATGGCCTCTTCATGGGATATGCATTTAAGTGAAACAGCAAACACAGAAAGTGTGTGTTACATTTCTGGAAGCAACAGCTGTTTTGCTTTGTATAAACATTGGAAGAACGGGGTAGTTCAAGGTAGCAGGCAAGGATGAAGAGGACGACTGAAACAAGTTTTGAATGTACACATGTCCAACCAAAACAAGATCCTTCCTGACGCTATTTTCCCATTGGCAATGTGAGACTACTCTGTGTGTTACAAACTCTGAGACGGTGTGCGGAGCATCACCTGGTAGGGCAGGTCCACCATGCGCAGGTACGTCTCGATTTTGAGGCAGAAAGGTGAGAGGCTGGGCACGCCGTTCTTAGGCCTGGAGAACTGATGCAGGATGATGGCGTCTTTAGAGTCCAACTCCTGCTCCTTCCTACACAGAGGACACATAAGATAACTGAATACATGTAGAAATTGTTCTTATTTGTTGTTAGTTTTAACTAGTATAATTAAAACTAACAACTTTATTTGATCTGCTGTCCGCAAACCAACCTTATATACGACCTTACATTCAAAATGATCATTATTATTTGAGTAAGCAGTAATGACCTGATGTTAAAGGGATTTCCCCCCGCTGATAAGGAAACAAACAGCTGATTCTTCAGGGAGGAATTTAAGCTTCGATATCTTTAACCCTGTTGACGTTGTGTAGGTACAATAGTAACAATAGCATTGATACAAACTGTAATGGGGAAATTTAAATTTAATATATCCTTCTAAGATATGCATGTACTATTATTGTTATTATTCACACTGCTTTTCAGGTTGTATGACTCTTAAAATCCCTTCCCTGTGTGTCCTACCTGAAAGAGACACTCTGTTAGTCTCTGCATTTTTTTCTCCAAGGACAATGCCATGGCGTCTGAATGAGACATTTATTCAGTGTTACCTATTATCAAAGCAAGTCCACGGTCCAGAACAGGCTCCAACGTGTCTGTAAGATTAGACGCGTTTTGCAAAACACGTCATTTTCTCCTCTAGGGGAAACAGGATATAAGACGGGGATGCTACTGTTAACTGCTACCGCGTTAACTCCGTGAAAACTGTCTTCCCACTTGCTATTAATTAAATCTCACCCAATTCTAAACCTTGACTCAGTTGGCCCACCTGTTTTAATTTAGTTTCAACAAGACTCGCTCTCCAAAGCAATTCCTCTCCTGCTGTCCAGACACTTCCACAACAAAACTTAACAGACACCTCTGTCACTCTGCTCCGGTTTTAAGGACAAGTCCCCGTGTCTCATGTCTGAAGACAAACAACTTGTGGTCTTTTCTCGTCAGTCTTTCCCTGGACTGCTGTGGACCTGTCTCCCTGAAGCCGTTCTGCATGTTTTCAGTGTTTTCCTGTTATTTAATCAAATCAAAAGGACATTGTCTCGTTTGAAATACAACAAAAAGGTTTGACTGTTAAATTACTTGAGATGATGATGAATAATTTTATTTTGGTTAACATACATGAAAGAAACTCAATTTGCCACCAAAAGGGACTAATGTTAACAGCATTAAGGAGACAACTATCTTTGATCTATAATGCCAAAGCCATGGCTCCCTGTTTCTCACCATAAGTTATTTATGCAGCACACAGGAAGGGGTAAAAGGAGACTTTACAAACTGGCATTAGCATCACTTTGCAGGCAGACAGACAGATCTTATCAGTGAATAATACAATTACCCGCCAGTTTAATAATACACCTACTTGCCATATATATACTGTATATGGCTAAATATGGTGCTTTCTAATACAGCTTTTCTTAAAACTGTTGCTTATATTTTGTCCACCCTTGGGGATAAATAAATAGCTTGGAAAAATAGAAACGGTCCTCTCAGAATAACCCAGTATGATTCAACAACAGCCAAAACTACAGCCTCTGAAATGACCATAAAGGTAAATCAACACTTGTCTAAAACATGTCTCTGGGTTGTGACATGATTAGGTAAGATCTAATAAAAACTAAATAAGAAAAAATTTAAATAATTGTAATTTCCCCTTGCGGGACTACTTAAGTATACATTATTACATTATTATTATTGTTATACCCAGTTGAGTGGTGCAAAAGGCCTCCATTTAAAGATGAAAACGAGAGTAATTCCATCAAAGCACACACTGACTTCCCCTTTAACTCTAATGTTATGAAGCTCAGTGTAGGATCACTCAAGAAGATAACTATGCTTCACATTCTCTCTCTCTCTCTCTCTCTCTCTCTCTCTCTCTCGCTCTCTCCCAACCTAATCTGCTGCATTGTTAACCAGATTTGGCCACAGTCTCTGTGAGATTTCGCGTTGTTGCATTCAAACTTTAAATGTGTTCTCCTCTCTGCTGTTGTCCATCGTCATTTCAGGCCAAATTAATGCGACCCTCCTCCACCCCATTTACCTCAAGTTCTTAACCTTCCCAGCACCCAGGGTTCCTCCATCAGAAGCCCCGCCTCACACCACATGTGATGTAAATTTAAATTATCAGAGTCCCACCCACTTGAGGCTGTTAAACAACCACATGCATCATTTTGCAAAGTAAAACACAAAGGACATCCATGTTAACTGCCCAATCTGGATAATATTGTACATCTACTGCATGTTTGAATAGTATTCTATCTTTTTACATATCTCATGACTTCTGACCATGTGATGTGACGACAAAAGATACTGCAATTAAATGCACCTGAGGAAGGCCATAATGTTGGCCGAAACGTTGTGGGTCTTATTTTGCACTAATAAAGTATTTTTTGGGCGCAGTGGGCAGTTGTGTGGACTTTACCTGTAGCTTGTGGTCCTGTTGAATTATACTGGTTTTATAGCCTACTGTCAGCTGTTCCAACTATTTTGTCGAGCCGATGAATATCAAAGAGGGTAGGGTGAAAAACAAAAACGCCTCCATGTACAACGCCTGGACTGTATTAGACTGCATTAGTTTAAGCTAGGTGTGCCTAATAAACTGGCAACTTAGTGTGCAGTCTACTTATACTGAATGTGCAGTCTAGGAACTGTAGAAGTGGGCTGGTCGTGTCTCTGTCCACAGTCCTGTGGTGCTGAAACCGATCCAGTTCTTGAAAGTCGCTGTCCACATTCACATGGTGCTGAAACCAAACTCTCATGGTCCACTCTGTGGGCCTCATCTGTTCTGGGCATCCCTGTCGTTGTAATGCGTCTGAAAGTTTACATATAGGGCTGAAATCTATTCAAAGAGCAACTTTAAGAGCCCTCCGGACATTAAGGGTGTCTCATGGAGGAGCTGCCCTGTGCCAACAACACATCACATGGCATGGACAGAGGATGCGTGCACGTGATTTTGCAGCGTTTCTGCATGAAATACAAGGTTAAACAGATTATCACGGGGGAGGGAGGGGAGCGAAAGCACACTACCAGGCCACTGTTACAGAATGTACTTACTCCCAGGCACTGGCCTGGCCAAAAATAATCCCCTCATTGCAGGCACGCATGTTCCCTGCACTAACAATAGTCCTGAGAGAACCACTTTTCCATCGCGGGGATTAGTCCTATCTCTCATGTGCCATCATTACAAGGTAAAGGCCTAGCTGTGATTGTGTTTTCTTCCAATGTTCCAAAGCGCCAGATGTGTCACCTGACGGCAGAGTGCAGTAAAGGTCGCTCGGACTCCGCAGCGCCCGAGAGGCGCTTCGTTTCTACACGCTCAGGTGCCGACGGGGCTGGCACGGGAGCTGGCACAAGAACACGTGATTCGTTTTTTTTATTTTTTTATTTCCTTATCTCCATCTAGTGTCCTTGGAAGAAGAAAACAAGGTGCTGAAACCTCAGCAACCCCCACGAGATCTGCACAGAGATAACATCAAACGCAAGGACTCCCATGTCCATTCATGGTTTTATCCCGAGCCAGTCCATTGGCACGGATCAGTCACTGTTAGCAGGTGTGATAAACAATTAGACCCGCTTCTCTGAGGGCTAAATATTAAAAGAAGTGATGACAATAATGACCAGATCAGGCACGCTGTGTGGTTCCTACCTGATGGCGAGCAGTTCGTGCAGTAGGTAGGCTGCAGCAGCAAGCAGGGCCCCCCCGGTGATGTACAGAGTCTTCTTCCACCAAGATTCCGATCCCAGAGCAGACATAATGCCCCCGTAGTCCTGTAAAGGGAAGGCGATGATATAGCCATACAAAGACTGCTGCTGCTCGGAGCCGCACAGCCCGAGGGGAAGGCTGTGATTCCGCCCGAGTTCTACCACACACGGCCGGGAAGAGGCGAAGCCAGCAGCCCAGTACATCCTCCGCCCCTCGGTTAAAGCCACCCCGCTCCCTTCCTGCTCGAGTCCCCGTTAGGCTTCATCTGAACAGCCGGCGGGTTGTCTACGGCATGGCGGCGGTGGGGCTAGTGTTTCTCCAGAAAATCACAAGGTGTAAACATCTCGACTCGCCCTCCCCAGCTGGATGATGCTCTGCACCCAGACTTTCCCTTTGCAGGTTTCAGATAGCGCTGTCAAGCTAGGCTAGCTATATAACGGGTTGACTTCCGGTCACACATTTCAAAGTAAAATGTTACCGTTAGGGACTAGTTGTTGCAATGAGTTTTGATGAATTGTTGGTCTAAGATGTTCTGTAAACAACACTAATAGTTTTGGTAACACCTATTCTGTAAATAATGGAAAAAAAATTCCACTGCTCACCAACTCAGTGAGTAGAGAGTTGGGTTGGGAACCGGAGGGTCGCTGGTTCAAGTCCCCATACGGACCAAAGTATGGTGGACTGGTAGGTGTAGAGATGCCAGTTCACCTCCTGGTCACTGCCAAGGTGCTCTTGAGCAAGCCACCGAACCCGCAACTGCATATAAATCGGCCATTTCAATCAGTCCTTTGTTAATTATTTTCCAGATACATCGTTTTGTCTATAAAGGTTTGCCCCATAGAGCCAGAAGTAATACATTCAAATATTAAATTTGGAATATAAAATAGTTCAAATATTTTACTAAAGTATACATTATTATTATGAAATTGTAATAGTAAAATTGAAGAACTAAAAACTGAGGCTACACTACAAAATATGTGTGAGGCAGATGGGATGATTCTGTACCTGCAGAGGACACCTGAGACAGATCTCATGCTTTTATTTTCACAGTGAACTCGGCCGATATCCTGTGCAATTGTGCCAAACTCGGTTAACTTGACGCAGCTGGCCTTTTGTCTGCTCCAGTGGAGGAGTCACCCCGCCCTGCTGCATCCCAGTGAAACCAGTACCTCACCATGACACACTACTTAGTGGAACAACACCAAAACGACACGTCCTTTTCATATCATGGTAGTAATTAAACGGTGTAATGAAGACTCCAGGGGCCATTAGACCACTATACTGGAGGGTATCTGCTGGAGGTAGTAGTTTGTTAATACCCCCAAAAACTTACTATATGTTACAAGCATCCATTTGCAAAGTAAGCCTAGCTAGCTATAACGGCCGCCATATATCGACGACTTCTGCACTGAAGGAGTACAAAGGCTCATGGGAGATGTTCTGAACTATTAGTGTCCTTGTTGAAGTGTGTTTCAATAATGGTCTGTACTATTTCGGTGTGCTTATGTCATGCGTTTTAGTGTCGTGGGGTTAATTTAGTGTTCATTTTTTTAATCTAAATTTATGTGTGATATTTGAACGAGACCCGGGGGGCGAAGTAGATGCTTCCTCTTCCTGGGCAGTGAGTGCGTGCCAATGCCGGTTAAAATATCTTCAGATATCGGTCATTCTGACTGCTGAGTGAGTATTTTATTGTTATTTAATTAGCCTACGGTAGATATTCACTTACAAGCTATCCAGGAGGGGAACTTGCAAAGCCTTCGGAACTAGCTAACGTTAGATAAGTATAACCGTTACACGCAGGACACAAGCTAGCTAGCGTTACCTAGAGTTAATAATTCACCAATTAATTAACAAAAACGTGAAATAACACATAATGATAGAGGCAGAATGAAAAGTCTACTCACTCTTGAACAACTTCGGAAGTGTAAGAAGACATTCATCTTGACGAATTATTCCCCCGGCTGTTCTTTGAATCGGTTTGTAAAGCATGCCGAAAAGTAGATGTGGACAACTTCAAGAAAAGACGACTTTAGTAAAACTCCTAGCTTACAGCACTATCGGAGCAAAACGGATTCCAGTTAATAAAATAAAATCCTCCGGTCAACCTGTCACACTCGGTCCTGGTCGATAATAACAGCTGGTGTGTTTTTAAAGAACAGGGTGAAGCGAAGATGTGGCTTTAATCCATGGCACGGTGATTGTACTTTAAAGTCTTCACTGTAGCCATGGCTACAGCAAGTTAGGTGCGCACTCCCGCGACTTTAGGGAGCGCGCATTAGAGCAGGAGCGTTTGTTATTGTAGACAGCTGAGCCACTTTGGGGGAAATCCACTGCAGACACTGTGTGGCAGTACTAAAGGTGTTCACATTTGCTTTTTTTCATGTTTTATTTATTAGTATAATATTAGACAAGCAACACAGTGGTTATCATTGTCAATCTTAATACACATTTGATAACTTCTACAACGTGAACAGAAGTATCGGAAAATCATCAACCCACAACGTCTGCTTTGTTAGCTTCTGCATGAGAGAAAAACCTATTTTCAAGCACTTACAGCCTGGTTATTGGTCTCTCTAAGAACATCATGCAAGCAAGCATAAGTCATTCTCCGCCACAGGCTTGATTTGTATTATATAATCCTTCCACATGAGACCCATTATGATCTTAAACAGGATGTGACTGTCCCATCCCCGTGTGTGGACACGTTTTCAGAAGGCTCTAGCAACTAAAGATGTTTTCTAGTGTGCAGCCACAACCACAAACCATAAGATCATATTTATTGTTAGCAGCCAGAGCAAAATATATCAGATGTTACACTAGGGCTGGGCAATATAGAGAAAAAGTAATGACTTAGTGGGTAAAGATAAATAATATAACAGCTAGAAAAGTCTGGTAAGTCTAGAAAAGGACATCGCTTTACTGTAATGCAGCCTGTAAAACCAGGTACACATCACTTACCATATTACCTTATTCAAAATCTAAGACCATATCTAGTCTCATATCACAATATCAATACATCATTATATTGCCCTTGTTCACAGTAAAGCAAAGGCTGACAGAAAACCAAAAGCTTAAAGCAACCTCATTCTGAGTGTGACTGCAACTACAGCCCATCTGGATGCAGCTGCCTCTCATTTTCCGACTGGTTCTCCAGTGGTTGGGCTCAGCTGTGTGGGGCTGCAGTGGGGTGCTCCTCTGGGTGGGTGCTGCCGCCCCCGGCCTGCTCCGTGTGGGGATCGTCTCGCACTTTGACAGCGCGGAGGGCGTAGTTGATGGCGGTGCTGTCAGTCCAGCTCCAGGCTCCTGATACCGGGTTGTACAGCATTCCTTGGACAGACTGCACCGAGAAACCATCTGGGGGGGAGATAGAGGCCAGAGCTGAGAGGGCATGACAGCAACACAAAAGACACTTATATATATACACACACACACACACACACATAAACCTACATACATATATATATATATATATATATATATATATATATATATATATATATATATATACATACAAAGACACAGTACATTGTAGATTATCACTGAAGACATCAAAACTATGAATGAACACATGTGGAATTATGTATTTAAAAAAGTGTGAAATAACTGAAAACATGTCTTATATTCTAGTTTCATGAGGTAGTCACCTGAAATGGTTTTCACTTCACAGGTGGACCTAGTCAGGGTTAATCAGTGGAATTTCTTGCCTTATTAATGGGGTTGGGACCATCAGTTGTGTTGGGCAGAAGTCCGGTTGATACACAGCCGACAGCCTATTGGACGACTGGTAGAATTCATATTATGGCAAGAACCAATCAGCTAAGTGAAGAGAAACGAGTGGCCATCATTACTTTAAGAAATTAAGGTCAGTCGGTCCGGAAAACTGCAAAAACTTTGTCTGTGTCCCCAAGTGCAGTTGCAAAACCATCTAGCGCTACAACGAAACTGGCTCACATGATGACCCCCCCAGGAAAGGAAGACCAAAAGTCCCCTCTGCTGCTGAAGATAAGTTCATCTGAGTCACCAGCCTCAGAAATCTAACTCAGAAAATTCCCAGCAGCTCAGATTAGAGACCAGATGAATACCACATAGAGTTCTAGCAGCAGACACATCTCTAGAACAACTGTTAAAAGAGGAGACTGCGAGAATCAGGTCTTCATGGTGACATAGCAGCTAGGAAACCCCCGCTAACTTGTTTGGAATGGACATTAGACCAGTGGGAATTTGCCTTAAAAATCCTTCATCGGGCGGGCTCTAGTAAAAGGTATTTTCTTAAAAATACAAGTTGCTTGTATTTGTATGTGCTGAGCAGATTGTGTGGTTTAAGCTCCTGATACTGATACTGACGGGGGTGTCGACATGATTCATATTCATGCATGGCATGAAACACTTGTCACAAAAAAAAGAAATCTGCTGTTCATCATTTACAGGGAAAATACTCGGCTCTGTGCTCTTGTCCCCATGTGGGTGTGACAGGGACTTACTGGACTCCAGGAGGCGCTCCAGCTCTACAGGGCCGATGAACTTGTCCCAGTCGTGCGTCCCGCCGGGAACGATGCGCAGCAGCTGCTCGGCCACCACGATCCCCAGCGCGTAGGACAGGTTGGTTTTGTTTATCGTAGTGATGAAGAGGGAGCCGCCTAGCTGCGCATACAGAAAAGGAACAGTTTTAGATTTTTAGATTTAGTTTTCCAGATTTACACTTACGTCAAAAATGACGCATCTTTCCTAACGTGGGGAGGTTAACATGAGCTACAAATAATAAGGCCGGGTTGGTTCAGTGGCAGAGCAGGTGCACGTGTACTGAGAGGTTTGTGCCTCGAGGTCCAGGGTTCCAATCCGACCTGGGACGATGTCCTGCGTGTCTTCTCTTTCTCACCTAACTGTCCTGTCAAAAATTAAAGGCGGAAAAGCCCCAAAAATATTCTTAAAAGCCAAAAAAACAAGCCCTGGAGAAATAAGACAGGTCTGTAGTAGCAGCCGGCTGTGCTTAGGGACCGTCTATAAACTACAACACCCACACAAAATATCTGTTTATGTAATTATTAAATAAGCTATTGTCTCCAAACCTTTTTTTTATCATAAGTGCTGTAGTACAACTAGGAGCAGACAAGTTATAATAGAGGTTAGTTTAGAGACACTACCTTATTTGATAATTACATTAATAGCTATTTTGTGTTGGTGTTGTAGTTTTTTTAGACGATCCCTAAGCACCGCCGGTTGCTATAGAGACCAGTCATATTTCTCCAGGTTGGGGGACGGCTCGTTTAGATGAAAAACAGTTTGTAGCTCGTTATTAACTCCACTATGTTGGCAACATGCTGTAATATACTGGTGACATGATACAACATATTGCTTGTTGAATTGAAAAAAACTAAAGGGAAATTATTATTTGATTTAGCACTGAACTGAACACAAAAGGCAGGCACCAATAAAAAAACGAGTTACATTTAAATTTGTAGTTTTTGTAGTCTTTTTCAACTATCTCGAAACATCCCAGAGGGTCTTTTGCAATGTGTTTATTGCTGAAGTTGATACCGAGTTTAAAAATAAAAAGGATTTCTTGTGCAGCCCTAACACAAGTGAGGTGCTACCTGAGTCACGGGGGTATTTATAGAACGGATTAGATGGACAGAGTCCAGTATAAGAGACCAGGAAGGAGCAGTGCCAAACCTCAAGGTTCAACCTAGGTCAAGATGAACCATTTCTACAGGAGAGAGAGAGGGAGAGGGGGGGGAGAGAGAGAGAGAGAGTAAAAGCTTCAAGTGAATTGAATGCAAACCATACAAGACGTCATGCTTGGATGCCCTGAAGCAAGACACATGTTAAGGGTTTTCAGTCTAGGGTAGCAACATTCCAGGAATGTTCCAAGGGGAAACTTTGCATGGGAATTAACGGGAATAAAATGGAAAGATTGGGTTTATTTGCTCAGGCTCTGTTTCGCGCGTCATATACAGGGAGAAGCGAACCTTTTGCCATACCAGAAGCAGACATAATCCATCATCAAAAGCATACAGTGAGAAATGTGCCATGTGGTGAGTTAGCTGGCTAAAAAATGAATCAATGGGTAAAGGCCCTTAGTAGCTGACAACGTGGGCAACTGTGTGCAAACTGGCATGACTAATCCAGCTCCATCCCACATGCTAACTAGCAGAAACTAGCAGAACAAGTTCTAAAGTGTGTACTTCAAAACATGCCATAAGACATAGCCTTTTATGGGTATTGTACCCCCAAATAAATTCATTGTTAAAAGTTCCAGATTTGAAATTTCAATTGTTCACACTTTTCAAACTTCCTGAACTTGGCTTTCTATTGACATTTCCAGACCCTTTGCAACGAGGCATTAAGTGAAAATCCCCCCCGGGCCAATGTCCTCGGAGATTACGATCATCTGGTCTCAGTATTGACTTTCACTAAAGCTCGTCTTGGGCAACCCACACACACAAACACACATGCTAACCCATTCCCAGGGAAACACAGCAGATGCAAACACAACAATCATAACACAGCCCTCATGTTGTGCACATTAGCATACGCGCAGATAAGCACATGGACACATGCTGTATCGATGCGGCCACATCTGACGTGAGCTAACAGCTGGAGGGAAACGCACGCTCTGTCCCGGCACACACCTTCAGCACTTGGTTGCAGCAGAAGGCGAAGGTTTCCAGGTCAGCCAGATGTTCCACCACCTCAGAGGCTACAACCGCGTCGAACTGGCCCGCCCCCTGCTCCTCCTCTGCGGCATCGCCTTCTGCTGCGAGCTCCTCCAGAGTGCTGGCCCGGTAGCAGACCCGCTCGCAGAGGTCCGGGTCTGCGGATGAGTGCAGCTGGGCTGTACCGATGCTGTCGCCTACTGGATCTATGCCCAACACATTAGCTCCCAGGCGGCCTAGGGGCTGGTGTGGGGCGCGGAGGAGAGAGGGGAAAGAGAAAAGTCAAAACGAGACGTACTGCACTAGATCCATTTCTAAAATAAATCCCATATAACAGCATCCATCCATCCATCTTCATTGCTTATCCGGTATCAGGTCAACTGATGAGGACAAACAGGGTCATTTAGGGTCAGGAGGTGCAGACTACATGACAAACCATGTTACGGTCTGTGATGAAGAGGATGTTGCTGCTAGTCAGTCTCCCAATTCAACATTTTAATAGACCTAAGCAATGTCATAGTCACTTTTTACCAGCCAGAGCTCAGAAAGAACAAACTTTGTAAAGAGAAATGTGTGTTGTAAAAATACTTTTGAAGGCATTTTAGACCAGGTCATAAGCATAAGGGGTTGGTTGAATGTGAACAACAATGCCCTCTTCTGGACAAAAGCGGAAACACAGGCCAGTGTGGTGAGCTGCACTTGCCCAGGGGCCGATCTCCTTCCTAACACAGCTGATCCCTTCTGATGGGAGAGGGGTGTAGTGACAAGACACCCAGAGACACAATCACAATTGCAATCTTAGCAGACCCACTGTTTTTGTGTGTGTGTGTGTGTGTGTGTGTGTGTATCGGTGTCTAAATATGGCAGCCTGTGTGACAGAGCCATACAAGCACAGGACCTGATTTTGTCTTCTCAAATCACACCACGCAGCTGGTACGTCCTTAGTTCAGATGAAGGCAGAGACAGAAGCCCTGTCCCGCATGCCGAGCTTTCGACTCTAACAAACCGATAAACAAGTGTAAATGACCGACTGTCCGCTCCACCACAACGAGACCAGTCAAATCAAAAGGGCAGCAGAATTAGGCTGACGTTAAAATGCTTTGTTATGGTATGTTTGTGAAAGGACTCGCACTATAATGCACTGGGAGCAGAATCTCACACTGAAACAGACCGCTATTTGGATGGAAAAGAACTCAATGTGGCGTGAAAAGTAGCAACTGAAACTATCGGGAAAGGACAGAGGACGGATAGGGGCAGGGCTATTTTTGTCTACATGTCCTCGTTCGCACTGGATCTGCAGCTTTCTCACAAAGGACACGTGCAGACACGCTTACCTCTGTGAGCAGGCCTCCTCCACAGCCGACATCCAGTATGCGGAGTCCTCGGAGAGGTTTCCCAGGGTGACGGACTCTGTGCACATTCAGCAGATTGTCCCTGAACAGGTAAACCAGAAGTGGGGTTAAATTTCAACTAAAAGTTATCCTCCTCTTACTCTCTAACATACATCCATCATGAGGGAAGGTGTGTGTATTCTTAAACATCCACAGCGCGCCCCAATAGCTCAGTTGGTAGAACGGGCGCCCGTATTTTTTTATACATATATATTTATATATATATACATACTTCGACCCACGGCTCTGTCCTTCACACTCTCTCTCCTCTTTTATTTCTTCAACTGTCCTGTCAATAAAGGCTTAAAAATGCCCCAAACCTAATCTAAATAATAAAAACAAAAACCTCCACAGCCTAATACGGCTTAGCATAGAGAGGTAGGGCGTACGGAAGGCTGGAGACCATGCAAATCTCTTCATTGCTTACACCATATACTGTCACAACCATCTTCATTTCACCGTGGGCTACAGTGTCTGCCCTCCAACAACCACAAATATCCTCTGGCTACAAATTCCTCCCAGGCTCGCTCCTCTGTTCCTTCCTTCCTTCCTTCCTACCTTCCCTCGCACAAAGTCTGCCTCAGGCATTAACCATGCAGAACAGGCCGAGATCTGGGTTTGCATCGTCCTCATTATAGCTCTGCTGGATGTAGACATGTAGATGTAGTGCAAACAGCAAAAGAGGGAGGATTAGGTGTTGGCAGACATCCACCTAACTAACCCCCTACCCCGCCACAGCACAGAAGGACGCATATAAAATAGAGCCCCACCGATGTTATCAGCCAATATTAGGCGTTTAGCGATATTTACTCTTGGTGCTTTCATTAGACATTTACACAATGAGATTTTAGATAAACAATTAACAGTAATGTGGATATCATGACTAAGTGGGTAAAGACCAACAATAGAACAGTTACACCAGTCTGGTATGTTCCGAAAATGACATCACTTTACTGTAACGCAGCCTGGAAAACCAGGAAAAGACACCACTTATGCCATATTACGATATCCAAAATCCAAGACGATATCTAGTCTCGTGTCGATGTATTGTCTAGCTCTTCAATAAATTGATTGCTAGATTGCCGGAGTCTCAAAGGTTGAACAGCAACAGTAGCAGCGGTGCTGTTGCGTCTCATTCAGACACGCCCTGAGGGCAGACCCACATCGGGCAAATCAGCCACACTCAGACACACACTGGCACTGGATCTGTCATGCTGTCACCATGAACACACATCATCCCCACCACTAGTGGGGGTGGGGGGGGGGGCCTCTGGGCTGGATGGGTAATGGCGTGATCATCTTGCGGGGCCCGTGCAGCAGATCTTATCAATCAAAACAGACGCAGCCACAAAACATGTAGCGCTGGGGCAGTGGAAACGCTGCTGAAAATGGGCTGATGTGTGAAGGAATCCTGTCGCTTTCGATCCATGCCACTCCGGTGTATCCCTGATGGGGGTTTTTGCTCTCAAATACCACAAGGCCGGATCCCCTCCAGGTTATGTTTTGACACAATTGCTTGCCGCCTCTGCCTATCCATCCCGAGTTGACAGTGACTTAGGGGTGACTTTAAAAATACACATATGACTATTGACATGCAGATTAAGTCCAAACACACACATACACACCGTATAAAAGGCACCCTCAGGTCATTCATGGCATGAAGAGCTGCAAATTCTCCCTGTTCGTCCCACCACTTGCTGGCCAGAGACTGGAACCGCCTCACCTCATCGGGGTCCACTGTGGTCTGGGAGGCGGACCGAGCACTGCAAAGGGGAAACAGACAGGACAACATCAACAGTGTGGACAGTAGGGCTGGACAATATGGAGAGAATCCGATATCGCGATATTCTTGTCTTAATACCTCGATGCCGATATTGTGGCGATATTATATGGTTGGTATGGGTGCTTTAACTAAATATCTTTACAATGACGTTTAAGATAAATAATCTTCAGTTTTGTGGATATAATGACTAAGTGGGTAAAGGCAAAAAGAATTCACAATATTACAATTTTCCAAAATCTAAGACGATATCTAGTATATATATATCATATCACAATATCTAGATAATATTGATATATTGCCCAGCCCTAGTGTACAGGCCTAAACACAACACCTAATGCAGGGGACACACAACAGCCAATGACACATACAACCTTGGGACCATGGATTCAAAAAGTCCCCATCTTAAGCTGCCGGTATACTAGCCGCAACCGAGGTGGCGCACACATGGGACGTCAAAACGACGTAGATCTCGCTGGGGTGCCGGGATTTTGGTTTTGAGGAAACACTTCACATGTAACAATATCACGATTAGGTCTGGGTAATATGGAGAAAATCAGATATCACGATATTCTGGACCAAATACCTCGATGACGATATTGTGGCGTTGACAACTTATGCTTTGTAAAAACGTCTTCACACTTGGGTTTAAGATAATTAATCATTAGTAATGTGGATATAATGACTAAGTGCAAACAATAGAACAGCTAGAACAGTTTGGTAAGTTGAAATAAATCATACCAATTTGCTGTAATTCAGCCTTTAAAACCAGGAAAACACAACTATTATGCCATATTAAAATATCCAAAATCTAAGACAATATTAAGTCTCATATCAAGTTATCAATATGACATCGATATATTTCCCAGCCCTAATGACGGTTCTTCAATATCTAAGACGATATCTAGTCTCATATCATGATATTAATATAATATCGATATATTGCCCAGCCCTATTTGATACACTTTCTGTAATAAAACATCTAAAAGCAAAAATACAATCCGCGGGACAAATTCTTATTAAAAGTCAATGATGTAAGTTGTGTCAGTTAAAGAGTACTTGACAAGGAAAACTTATCACAAACTACTAGTAAAATATACACAGAACCTGCTTTATACAGACAAGTGAAAGCTCATTTTATGTGACCTTTATTTGATATGGCAACATACGTAACATTTTAAGAAAGTTTACCTAAACATTAAACGAAAGTCAAAATGAACTAAGTGAAGCTCTGACTGTATTAGGCTATGAAGAGAGGTTTGTCAATGCGAGACTTTACCTGACGTGACAGCGAACCGTATTTTGCTGAGTATTCAGACAGGCGGTCCGCTGGAGCCACAGTGTCCGCTGTTTACACACCGCAGTCCAGCTAAAGCCGCTCCGTCCTGCCGCACTCTGGAGCCCACCGCAGGCAGTGGCCGTTAAGAGCCCGCCGCAGGCAGTGGCCGTCTTCCGGCTGTACAGCGCTAACATGAAGCGGCTGAACTTATTCGCATACATGCTGTTAGCCACTGCAACGTTAACTGAGTCCACTCAAAGCACCTCAAACAGTCGCTGGTTCACTGCCATGAATGTGTTGACTGCACTTGAAAAAGTGCACTGGTGTTTATTGCTCGGGGAGAAACATGGCACACTTTAGTTCCTACTGTCCCGATACTTTTTGCAAACTGTCACTCCGGTCACGCCCTCACTTCTTTAACTGTCTATGGTCACTACCCGATGTAAGTCGAGTGAAGATGTGAGTCGCGCATGCGTGACTTTGCAATGAGTAGCCTACAATTTGCTAACGAGAGACTTCTGTGATATCAATAAAGATTAAAAATGGACCTACTTAACAAAGTTTGTTCACTGCTGGCTAAGTTAACACCACAACACAACAAATGATATCAGTTGAATGGCGTTTTAAGCTAACGTTAGCAATTAAACAACCATAGACCGCTACAAAGTTTTTAAAATGACTGCTAGCTTAGCTACAAGTTAGCAATCACTCACAACTATGGGTGTCACTGGAACGGCGTTTCGAGCTAACGTTAGCAATCATACAGTGACAGTACCACCGGGAAACAAGTAGCTGTATCAAGCATTTTTATTGTGTAATAAATGCCTGATGACTACATTAACATTTACAATGTAAGGGTTCTGTTATGTAACATAACTTATGTCATATCATAACTAGCTACAGGCTTTATGTAAGTTTTAGAAGTTCAGTTATCCATACTGTATGGTGAACTATGCAATCCTTTGACAGTTTGTACCTCATCTTCTAACGAGAAATTACACTAGTTTAAAGCATCTTCTTTTATCTACTAACTAGTAGATAACTTTATTGTCCCAATGGGGCATTTGGTTTTGCAGCACAGACAAACAAACAGTCCCTCCAACAGACATAACATGAGACCATACATCACACACACTCCACTACACACACTTGGGTATGACCAGGGCCGGCTGGACATCTAGCTGCTTTTTACTGATTTAAGGCTTTTATGGCCAGAAAAACCCAATTATAATTAAATTCATAATCAGCTAAAGTCTGCATATTTGAGAGGGAGACCGCATTTCTTCAAATTCCCTGCACTTTTGCAGCATTGATTCATAGGCATCAAAATACCATAGGCAGTGTGAGGGAATGCATATTATTGTTAAAAAGCCTCAAACGGAAATTTTCATGACATGGGACCTTTAAAAAGTACATTCTTCACTGTGTCTTTGTGTGCAAAAGATCTGTCCACGAGTTCTGTTGGAGCTTGTTGTCCAGTACAGCGCCAAGGTATTTGTAGTTGGATGTGAATGGGATGACATTTTCTCACCCTTTAAGTGTTTTGACTCTTAACCTTGTAGTCCCCAGCCAACAGAAGTACAAACCCACAAGGACCAAAAGCATTCCCGTGTGATTCTGTGTACACATGTAACATTTTGAATCGTCATGACGTGTTAGGAACATTTGAAAGAACGTTTGCTGTTAAATGTAGTATTATAAGAAAAAAGACAGCAAGGCAAGACAAGGAACAAACAGTTTTATTGGACATTTACAATAATGTTCGGGGAAAAGGTTAATCCTGTTACGGTTTAAAATGATACAACTTGAGCTTTTAGTGTCCATAGAGTCTTATTAAGCTTTGCATAATGATACAAGTGAAAACTCCTACCATTCAAAAAGTCTTGTTCTTCAGTCACACTTTTAAAAATAACATATTTACAACAATGAAAGATGTATGAGAGGGGGAGGGGGTCACCTACACAATTGCCTCTATAATGAGACAAGCCTGCTCAACTCATGGAATTTAAAAAGTGGTAGAGTGCACAGATCAGGAGGTGAACTGTGCTCCTCAGCGTCTGCTACGACGGGAGGGGGACGTTGACCTGAAAGAGAGACGCGGACATGACATTAATACTGCACCAATCACACTGACCCACGCAGACTACAACATACAAACATGCACAAATTCCCCCCCCCCCCCCTCCCCCATATATACTGTACTCCTAGGGTAACAAACTGTTTATTATCTCCATAAAAACTAATGTTCCCCAACCCCTTGCTACCAAGTGGACTCTACTAGGACAACAGGGGGGATTGTTGAGACTTCATTTGACTGGTTAGAAATTCAGAAATGGCATTTGCTTCTGATGGATAGGACATGAATCATTACAACCCTTTATTGCATCAGACTTGACTTTACACTGTTACATATGACCGTACATTATCTTAACATACAATAAACAATTTGCCTTTTTAAAGCTATTGCAAATACGTTGATTAAAAAAGGACTCCAGAGAAATCACAATGACACATACAATGAAAAACATACAGTAGGAAAAAAAGAGAAAAAACGAATACTACCTTGATCGCGACTTAGACTTGTGTTTGCGGCTTGCCTTCTTACCAGACTTGTGAGATTTTTCCGTCGATCTTGAGCGACTACGTTTGGATTTTTTAGATTTCTTTTCCTTGCTAACTTCGGGGCTAGGGGATCTACTCGAGTCCGAATCGGAGCGCTTCTTGCTAGCTTTGGCGGAGCCCTTCTTGCTGGCTTTGCTCTCCTGCCGGGAGTGCTTGTCACTCTGGGAGTCCGTGCATGAGTCACTCTCTCTCCTTCTCTTCGATTTGCCATTCTCCTCTGTAACTACAGAGCTTCCTTTTTCTTTCTCCTTCTCTTTGGCCTTTGGCTTGTCCTTCTTTTTATCGGACTCTCTCTCCCTATCCTTATCCTTCTTTTTCTTGTCTTTCTCATGGCTATGACTCCTTTCCCTCCTTCTCTCTCTGTCTTTGCTGGAAGCCTTCAGCTTGTTTTTGCTGCTACGACTATTACTGCCGTCTCTGCCATCACGGCTCCTTCTCCTCTCCTTATCCCTTTCTTTCTCCTTTTCCCTCTCTCTGCTGCGACTGCGGCTGTCTCTGTCTCTGACCCTGGCTCTGGCCCGGTCTCGCTCTCTGGATCGGGATCTAGTCCTGCGGCTCCTGCGCTCCCTGGAATCACTGCGATCTTTCCTGTGGCGGCCTGACCTGTCAGCGCTGCTCCGCCTCCTGTCCCTGCCCTTCTCACTGCGATGCCTGTGGGAGCTGCGGCTGCGGCTACGCCTGCGGGCCTTGTGGGAGGACGAGCGGCTACGCCTCCTCTTTCTCCGGGGCGAGGAGGATCGCGAGGAACTGCGGGACGATGCAGAGGAAGAAGAAGACGAGGAGGAGGAAGAAGAACGACGGCTGCTGTGGCTGGAGGTGGAGCGGGAGCTGCTGCTGTGCCCGTTGGCCGGGGAATTGCTGCTGCCTCGCCCGGATCGCTCCTTCCCTCTGCCCGAGTGCTTGCTCTCGCTACCCTCCTTCTCACTACGGGACCTACGCCTCTCTACCAAGGGCTCCGCCTCCTTCTCATTTACTTCCTGTTTGTGTGGATTCTCTGGCTGGCCCTCATCATAATCCCCCTTTTCTCTGACCAATCTCTCCTTCACCATCTCTTCTGTAGAAAAAAACAAGAAAAGACTCGTTAAAAAACAAGGAAACAACAGGAGCTGTAATTAGAGGTAAACCGATACCAGTATCAGAAATACGTCGGATACCGCTGGCATCGGCGAGCTGCGAAACAATGCACCAATCCAATACAGCGTAATTTAGCCTGAAGACAAAGAAACTTTAAGAAATTAAGTCATTTATTTATGTCCTTTTTTCATTATGACTGACGTTCAAACTAGTTAATAAAAGAAAGTTCTATGGCATTCCATCTCTGCATGAATTTGTTCATGTTTTACAAAGGGGTTTAACCTGAGCCAGGCCATAAGACAACACTAGCACTAATATTGAATCCATACAGGGATAGTAACATATGGTACATCTGCTAAAAACCATATGTATTAAACGCACTGGTATCGGACCGGTACGGGAGCCTAGGTATCAAACTCCAATGACGTCACAACTTTCCCATTTATCAGGATTGTAATCTTGAGTGATGTTCAAAATGTCAACTGACTCCTGGTCACTGGGAGCTTTTGTACGGAATTAAATATATATATATATATATATATATATATACCAGACAAGTATCAACATCTTCCGATGTTGTTGGATTACTACTCCAACATTAATGGAAACAGAAAAGGCCAATTAATATGCCAGAGTAAAAGTTGTAAAATATGCAAAAAGTTAGGTGGAAAGGTTCTTCCATCATGTTCATGTTGGTTCAGTGTTGTATCACACCGTCCAACCATCTTGAGGGATTCAAGTCAAGCAATGTAGCGTGTTCCTCGTCTAACTTCACAAAGACACCAACATCATGTCTTACCCCGTGCGAGCAGAGCCTCCTGCGCTTGTTTGTCTTGCAGCTGCTGCGTCTCCCGCTCTTTGCGGCGGAAGGCGTCCTGCTTCTCTCGGATGCGGTGGCGCAACTCCTCGTCATCGGTGTCGGAGGACTCGGACCCTCGCACGCTGCGCTCATCCTCGTCCTCGCTCTCATCTGAACCATAGTCCCCAAGCCCACCTGCCACAACAGAACCCCCGGGTTGTTGAGTGTTGGCAATGACAAAGATATATTCTCACAATCAGGTTTCACTTTTGAAAGACCCCAGTCCAAACCCAAAGTCCCAGCAAAAGGCACTTAATCCTGTATAGCTTCAAATTTCACACTGATAACCCCTTTGAAAAAACTAACTGATATATATAATCCCTCAAAGAAAAACAAGACATACTTTTGTATTCAAGAGCATGCTTCTATCATCAAAGTACAAATCCATCATTGCGATTCCCCTTAAATTGGAAAGTGTAATGGGTGTATTGGCTTGTACTAACAGCTTTTCCGTCTTCCTACAGCCATTTATTTCAAATGAAGTCATTTCCTTCCCTCCCCCCCAGTGACAGAAAAAGGGATACTCACTGAGACCAGTCAGAGAAGCCAGTGCACTTGACTGTGCCAGCTGTTTTGCAGGAGCTTTGATTCACATCAACAACAGGAACAACATGTTAAAACACATTTTCTCAAAGGCGAGAGAGTCGCTAGAGAAGGGAGGTCACAGGTAAAGCACTATTCACAAGAGCTGCCGTTGGCAACAAGAGAAAAGAAATAACAAAAAAAAAAAAAAAAAAAAAAATGGAGAAAAGAGAAAGAGTTAAACAAAATTCTGCCACACAATCCAAGTCAAACAGTCGGACGGGAGGGAAAGAACCAATCTGTACTAATGCACAGTCACTTCAATGGAGGAAGTCACTTGTTATCTACAGATTCAGTGCTGAGACTTTATTCACTCATAGGGTACAGTCTTTCAGCAGGACCTTCAGTGCCTTGAACCAGAAGACCACGTTTTCAAATACTGTTTGTGAAAAGCACAGCTCTGCTCCTCTCCTCCTGATGCATTAGCAGAGAATGGTTGAATATATGCATATCACATAGACTCCCATGTTTGCCGCTCAATCACCCTAGCTTACAGGGCATCATTGAGTTTCATTTACAGAGATTTTATGCACACATAAGAGATTCTCTTCAGATTTAAACACAATGTCTTGGTGACAAGCATAGATGATGTGAGAACTGGAAAAAACAAGAGCAGACCTCGGGTGGCTCTCCGGTGCGTCTCTTTGGCCACATGCATGATCTCTTCATTGGTGACCTCGAGAAGGATCTCAGTCAGTAGTGTTTTTGTGATGATCATCTAAAGACAGGGGGGAGGGGGAGACATATGAATTCCATTATTAATATTATAACCATCTTCGTCTACGTGCAGAAACGATCTGAAGGGTCAAACTGACCAGCTGGAACTCCTTTTCCTCCTCTGTCATTTCAGGTTCACTGTCCTCTGCAGGAGGCGACGGGCTCCGACCAGAGAATTCTTTCTTGATGGAGGCCTTTTCTTCGTTGTCGTCATTTTCCTCATCATCACTGTCCTGATGCATATAGAAGCATATTTATGGTTATTTAACAAGCGCCGAAGTGGGCATCCTCTGTGAAGGCAATCCATGCAACAGTCCTCATTGAAGTACCAGAGAAGGAACGGTTCATGCCCCCGGATGTCCTTTCCTTTCATTACACACACACACACACACACACACACACACACACACACACACACACACACACACACACACACACACACACACACACACACACACACACACACACACACACACACACACACACACACACACAACTACTGTCAAGAACAGAAACAAAGTTGCTTACAAATTTACTCTTGCGTGGCATACGTGGCCCATCGCCTCCCTCGTCGGCTTCCTGCTCTTTGCCGTCGTCTTTTGCCATTTTTGCACGCTCCTTCTCCATTCGTTCGCGCTCCAGCTTCTTCTGCTTCTCTCTGTCCATCTTTTCGAGCCCCTCCCGGATCCATGCAGGTAGTGTGCGCCTTTTTACCGCATCTGAAGGTGAAAGACCAGGTCCAAGTGAGTAATCCAAATTCTGCCCCGTTGTTACGACTGCATGAACAGCTTTTGTAATCTACTATGAGAATATTTCCTGTCGAGTGACAAACTGCTTTAATGTTATAACAGTAAGACAAGGCAGCTTTATTTTTATAGCACATTTCAGCAAGAGAGCAAATCAATTTAGTAATATAATTTGAGAGATAAAAAAAGGGTGTTGTAATTTCACTGTCTGTTACAACCTTTCACATACGGTAGTGCACACAAGTAAGGGACAATATTTTGAACATAATGGCAATAAAATCTAAACAGAACTTGATAAAAACAACTAAAAAAACAACACTTATAACAGCAATGTACATCTAGTACATGCCTAGGTGCAAGTCAATTTTTATACTTTGTCAGAAGATTAGGAGCATTATTTTACGGTGCACAAAAAATACAGAGAAGTGGCGTTTGGAGGTGGACAAACACTCACCAAGCAGCGCTGGGGCCTCCTGTTTGACTGGGAGCTGGATTGGGGATCTGGGCCGCTCTCTAAAGCCGGGCGGTCTGGCATCTCGTCTGTTCTGAGGAGGACCCTGCCAGTACGGGGCGTGGAAGCTGGCGGGTGTGGGGCCAAAGGATGAGGCAGCTCCATGCTATGGAGAGACAGCACAAAATGAAAATTAAAAAGGGAGTTCAAAGTACAGAAGGTCCTGGCAGACATTCATCACTCCTGACTGGCCTGGAATGTTTGTTCGTATTTATTTTATTTTTTTTAAGAAAGAAAGAAAATACAAATAAATAATAAACAAACCATGCTGGATCCTCAAAAAGCCAACACTTTCCTCTGCACCTCATCAAGAAAGCACTGACTGATAGATCTAGATGCTGGGACCCGGCACAGTTTCTATGGATTGTTCCTTCTTGTGTTACTTGGTTGTCACACTAAAACCCAAACGCTTCAACAGTTTCTACTGTAGCATCTGCATACCTGATAATCAAACTGGTTCATGGCCATGGGGGCCAACGCGTAGCTGTCGGGCTGTGCCCCATACCCATGGCTGTTCTGGGGGTAAACCCCGTGGTGGGCTTCCGAGTTGAACTCCACGCTGTCCTGGCTGTTGCTGTCCTCGCTGGGGTTCACCACGTCCATCGGTCCGGACCCTGGGGAAATCCAGGCCTGGTCGGGTGGTGGAGGTGGAGGAGGGGGTGGAGGAGGAGGGGGCTGGCCATGCATTCCCCATTCTGTGAATGGCAACATCACTGATAAACAAAAGATGAAACAATGTGTACACCTTGTGTTTTTCTTCTTCTCAGTGTCTCCTCAAGAGGGATTTGGTTGGTATCCAGTAGGGCTGAACGATTTGAGGAAAATATGCCATAATGATATTACACACGGTAAACAATAAAACACACAGATATTAAAGTGTACTCAGTACCGCTGCTTTCAGTATTCTATTTAAAACAAATGTAAGAAAATTGTGTGAAAAAACATTGAATTGGATATAAAAGGCATTACTAAAAAAGAATAATAGTTTCATTTTAAAATGCAATTTTGTACTGTTGTTTCTAGTTTCTGTCGTGTTGCGGCCTTTCACAACGGGTTTATGGCGCCAGTTGATATTGACGATGAAGACAAAAATTATACATTGTGCAGCCCTAGTCTCCAGTAGTTTATCCAAGTGCACAAATACACACGAGAGATCATATATCATGTCATAAAATTTCTCTTCAGTCCAAAAAATAATAGTAAGTCTGTAATGAACCTGTTCCAGTGCCAGAAAAACCAAAGAGTAGAGTATTGTTATTTCTCTCCACTCTTCTCTTTGGTTTTTCTGGTACAGGAGCTGGTTCATACAAAGGGTTAAAATCCTACCTGGCTGCCACATTCTGCCGAATGCTGGGTCACCCTGGAAGGCGCCGTGGTTACCCTGTCCAACTGGATCAAGGCCTGGGATGTCCTGGCCATTAGGCTGGATGTTCTGCTGCTCGGTTCCGGTCGACTCTTTCTGGGCTATCCATGCTTGTGCCAGAGCAGCCCAGTCTACTTGACCTGAAAAAACACCCAAAGAGAAGCTCTTACAGATCCTAGTGAATCAAGGCTTATTGAGCAGCGGGAAGATGTGCAAAGATGCCATAGTGCAGAGGCACATTTCATTTAATGAAAAATGTGTTCATGGCGCATGTGCGTCAATCACTAACCTGGATCTTGCTGGTGCTGGAAGGACTGCATCCACTGCTGCTGGCTCAGAGGCCATTGCGGCCAGGGCTGTCCTCCCTGGTCCCACATCACTCTCCTCTGGGTTTACACCTGGAATATCCAGGCCGGCAAGATTTACATTTGCACCATCAGCATCTCTTTTGCTGACATGCAGAGAGCTGCTGCAGTTGATGCGCTATAACATTACTCTCCCTTTAACGTTAATGGCAAGAAATGAACGAGCATTAGCTTCGATTTAAGTGCTAACGTTACGTTAGCTGACCCGGCTAGCTGAAGTTAGAGACTCCCGTTAGCTGGAAACCATTTCCCCGGGTAGCTAATTATGGAAACAAACGCTACGTAGTATACGGGCGCTTACTATGTCATTACTGACGCATGATGCTAAAATAAATTCGGGGACGGTGAAATGTCAGCATCTAAAGCCGCCTGTGGTCATACAATTGTGAGCTAACGTTAAGGGAGCCCACCCGAGCTAACATGAGCTAGCAAAGCTAAAAATAAATTAAAGCTAAAAGGTCGTAGCACCGTGTTCTAACCAGGTGAACAAATATACCATTGCGTTTGAATTCAATTCCACGCTGGCGGGAAGGTGTGAAGGAAATATCAGCGTCGTGCTTTGAGTAACATAATTCCCACCTTTTCCAGACAATTTCTCTTCAGTGCTGCGGTTCCAAATCAAAATGGCTGCATCAACTACTTGGAGAGGAAGTCTGAAACAAGTGTGAAAAACGAGGCTCTGCTGCCTTCAGAGGCGGTCGGTAATATCACAACTCAGGCGTTTATTTGGTTGTTTTTGCGACGCTGCCTGCCTTTTAAACAGAGTGGGGGTGTATAGTTCCAGGTTCGTAAAATGGAAAGGGCAAGAGGTTCTCTGTGGCATCTAGCTAGTCTCTAACTCTTTTTATAATTTTTTTTAAATTCAAGTACAACACACCTACAACAATTTACATGCATTACATTAAATCATACAGGGTACAGTCCCAGTCTCTATAGGCTTAGGTGGACAAGATGGTAGGCAGAGAAAAATTAAAACCTTACTGATAAATCTTTAAAGTCACACACGACTCATATAGACCCAGAGTTCTTAATGCCTTGATATTTTTTTAGTTTTTAATTGAATCAATGTAATTTCTAAACTCAGTCATAAAACCAGAAAAAAAACGTTTAGGAGCACTGAATTTGTTCCTATGGATGTTGTATTCAGCATATGGAAATATGTGATTTATACTATTATTATCCTATAGTAATACTATGTGAATAAATTTTAGATTCTGTGGAAGCCTTGGAGTCTAAAACACATAACCACCGGAATATAGTCAGCGCATTAATTAATCAGTAGGCCTACGTTAAGTTATTATTCAATTCACAATCAGATGTATTGCCAAAGTTTAACGTTACACTTGTTGCTAGGTGTGTTGGTGCATACAGTAAACACTTTAAAAACAGAATAAGCAAAGCAAAGCCTAGGCTACTGCTAACAGTCAAGCCTACAAAAAAAAAAAATACAAAATAGACACACTAAAAATGAGCAAATGTAAAAAGACACTATTTATAACAATGTTCAATAGAGCTATCTGTTTTAGAAAGGGAAGAAGGAAGGCTGTATGGGTTTATGTTTCCACATTTCTAAAATGTATTTCAAAATTAGCACCTATGTTCCCACAATTCCAAGATTTCTTTAAAAAACATTAGGTCCAATGTTTCCACATTTATTTTTCCTAAATTTGTATCAGATTGCCCCCCCTTTTCCAATTTGGGGTTGTGACCCGAATTATTATTTATTTTATTAATAATTTCCAAAACAATCATTTAAAAACGTTCTTACATTTTTGTCCCTTACAACACTTTTTTTCAACGTTTGTCACATTTTTTGACGTGTCAACACTAACTTATTCACTTTAGTTTTATGGTTTCTTTTGGAATTTATGGTCAATAAACCTCATTTATAGGAAATTATTCTATACTATGTTTGAGTTAGAAAAGCAAAAATTAGGAATTATTTAGACTAAAATGAAAGGAACGGATGTTGATGGATAGTCACAGACTGGAATATGTCAACTTTTACTCAATACTATTTCAAAAACACTTGCAAGCTATAAATTTGAATGTGACACTCCAAAATGAATGAAAGTAGAGATGTGTACTTGGCAAAGAGCGTTGTGTGGAATCAATCATGTTATTTGGGGTAATAACAAAGAACATTGATATAGGAAAACGGGTCAATTTCACCCGAGGACAAAATCTTAAGACTGTGGGAACATGGGGCCTAATTTTTAGTGGTAAAATATATATTAGCAATGTGGGAACACTGGGTAGTGGTACCATTGGGCCGACCCCTTTGGCAGGGTGTGTTAAAATATTGTTTAGGGCGCGTGCAAAGTCTGGTTGGGGGAATTCTTCTTGTGGCATTATATTTTGGTCCCGATGGACCACAGCCTCCTGTTTGTATCCGGAGTGGGAGAGATTGGATTTAATCAATGAGCATAGCTTTCCCTTTAAAACGTGTCAGCCAGTGTCATCATTGGATTTACTGCATTCACCCATTATTGTAGCTAGCCTTGTTTTACTTAAAGGGAAATTAAGTAGCTAAACAAAATCTGTTAGTTGCACACACCCGTGGGGAGTGTCTTAACCAACGAGTTTTACCTTTCGCTTCTTCGTTCGGAGGTATAGGAGCTTACGAGCGGCCTGTGAAGGCAGCATAGATTCATTCAGATGCTAATGAGGTAGAAGATACTGAGCACAATACCAAACAATATAAAACATGTATGACAGTCACTCAGGTGATTAATGTAATTGTCTATCATCTACACAGGATGTGGTCGATATCAGGTGCATGCCTCGGCGCCTGGGGCGCTCACCTGGTTGAACAGGTGCCCACGTGGAGAGGTTCAGTCCTCAACGCAGCGGCTCAGGGGTCGAGTCCGACCCGAGGCCATTTGCTGCATGTCTTCCCCCTCTCTATCCCCCCTTTCATATATGCAGCTGTCCTGTCTATTACAGGCTAAAATGCCCAACAATTATCTTCAAAAAACTAAGAAGTTGCATGCCTGTACGTGATTATGCTTCCTTAATTTGATCAATTAAAACTAAACTATAGTTTTAGAAGAAGCGTGACATTTGCACAGGGTTCATATTTAGTTAATCTTCTTACCGACAAATATATTAAAGTATTTTTTGTAGTGTTGGTCTCAGCATACAGCATACAGCAGTTGGACTCTAAATGTGTATTGTAATCCCATCTTGTGTACAACATGATTAAAAAGAGCTTAATAATGTCATATTACATTATTTGGTAACAGTAAAACAAAGAGTTATTATAGAATGAAGGAATAAAGTTTGTTCAAGATTTGTATACAAATAAAACAATGTGTATTTGATTGACTTGATACACTTTGAGGATGCCTTATTTTAAAAATAAAAGTTAAAAACAATGTTAATGCACACAGTAGATGATGTGGACTGCCCTTTAGTGGGTTGAGTACTTCTTTATACAGAGTTACAGTAGTGTATGTAAGCATAAACCCTCAAATAATATCAAAATCATAATATCAATATCATGGAATGAAATTTTCCCAAGATCTTTAATTTTTTTGAAATTTTAGTTGAAGCCTCAGTTTCAGTGAGTAACATTTGACACACATTTATTCTCAGTACCATTGTTGTGTTAAAGTCCCAAAAGAGAGGCCACCTGAACACACCTGAGACAGGGGGGGGGAAGAAACATGGGAAGAAACAGTCCTTCAGTTGCAATCGATCAACCACTTAGAGGCTACAGTGGGGCTCGAATGTTTGGGCACCCCAGGTTTAAAAATTCTATTAATGTGCATAAAGAAGACAAGAAAAGATGGAAAAAATCTCCAAAAGGCATCAAATGATGGATTAGACATTTGTATACTATGTCACAAAAAGTTAGATATTATTTCCATCATTTACACTTTCAAGGGTTCAAGGTATTAACTCTGCAGGGGGCCCAAACTTTTGCTGACGCCATTTTTTTGTTTTCTGTTATTTTGAAAGCCTAAATGATGGAAATAAAATCAACATTTTTGTGACACATTATACAAATGTCTAATCTGCCATTTGATGCCTTTCGGAGATTTTTCCATCTTTTCTTGGCTTCTTTATGCACATCTCTACAATTTTTTATCTGGGGTACACAGCCTTCCTCCCCTTGCTTTGGTCACTCTTTTCCACCCCAACCACTGCAAGTCGATTCACTTTAAAGGTGGCCTGCCACACAAAATTGTTTTTATTTGCATTTTTCCAACTATGTTACGTCCATATGTGTGTGTGTGTGATGTGGTGAATGTGAAAATGAACTGCTCTCTCCTCTGTCAGCTCTAGAGACTGAAAAGAAATAAGAGGAGAAATCAGACCAATCACAACAGCTGGTCAGTCTGATGTCATGTTGTTTGAGCTCATTTAAATTCGGTTTGTTTTGTTACCCGTTTCTGGATTTATTTTTTTAAATATATATCGGATTACTAAATTAAACCAACTATTTGTATCGGTATCGGCCTTAAAAATCCTTCATCGGTCGCGCGCTACTCTGTAGCTCTTACTGGGTGTCACCATTTTCCCGACACATGTCTGAAATCTATTTAACACATCCTGTTTTAGGAAAGAAAGGCTTATGTGCAGGTGTTGGTCAGTGCTATGTCGGTGTTAATAGTGATGTCTATGCACTGTGTACACAAAGCCTGAGGCGTGTGGAGATGTTTTCATGAGAAAATGTGTCGACTGGGTTATGGATTGACGCATGATGTGTGTGCTATCAACCTAGGAGACATAGACCGTGACAATGGCGTGCATGGTGACAACAGTAAAGCGTAACCTCCACTGCTGGTAGATAGGTAGACAGTAATGAGCATTCCGGCTTTAGTTTCTTACATCTGCCTCACACAGGGGGGAGGGTGTCATTCATTAAGTGAGATTAAATCACATCTAATGCTTCAGCAGCATGTCCCCGAGCCAAAAGCCACCCCCCTCTCGCTTTAAAAATAGACAAATGCATTTCAGAAAAGATTTGCTCTTTTTGTCGGTGGCGGCTTGACAACCTGTTTTAACGTTCCAGCAGCGTGACTCGGGTGTCACAGCGCGTGGGAACAAGTGGACGTGCAAAGCGATGTTTTTGGACGTTGCCCTTTTCCTGATTCCACACCCACCTCCTCTTCACCAGCTCGCGACATGTTCTGAAGCAGTGCTGCTTTGCTCCCGTCAGGGCCGATCACCGGTGAAGATGGGTTGAACGTGGCGCCGTTGGATCCACGGCGACAGCCCAGAGCGATGCTGGACAACATCTCGCTGAGAGTAAAAAAAAACAGGATGACATCAAATCCAAAGCAGAAACAGTAAAATAAACAACATCCCCCTTGTGCTGTTGCGTCGAGACAAAGATGAGCCTTGTAGAATATTCAATTCATAAATTAGTTTTATTTTGATACAGTTTGTAGGTATACTCATTTCAATGCTTTCATTTTTTTTAAATAAATGAAATTAAATGATTTCCTGGAAACAAAAAGCCGTCTGGAGGTAAAACCCTGCACGCCTTAAGCACCATGATTTTGTGTGGTTTCTAGTATGTACAAATACATAAACTCATTATTTTTTCCTTATAGTAACGTCTCATGTACATAAACACTGTGTGTCACAAATATTCCTCTTTGCATTTGACTATGCATATGTTTTCCATTTTACCATGCACAGGTGTTCTAAACCTGAAGCATAGGCACTACATTTTTCCTCGTTTCAAAAGAAAAATAATAAACCTTTAGATTCTGATGCACACATCCAACCCTTTCCCTTCTACTGCTTTGGCAAATGTCCCAAGAAAAACGTTTTCATTTAAAATATTTTCATAGAAAAAGATCAGCTCATATGACAGACATTTCAAGAATAGGCAATACATTCATTGGAACGTTAACCAATGCACATGAGAGCAAAGACGGGTTAGGCTTAAAGCCTTGAGTTTGCTTCTTTTTTGTAGTTCTGTGTACCTCAACCCTACTGATCGTATATAAGGGATATTCACAGCGCTGACTTTTTGTTGAACATCTCATCGGATGTGTGACACAGTTGCAGCAGAGCTGAAATACAACAAAGGCAGACACGGTGCTTTGTTTGTCTGATAAACATTGACTCGGTTGGTTTGTGCAACGAGAGCCGTACTGAACAAATGTTAAAGAAGCTGTAAGACGTAAACTCCCCTTGCGTTTGGTTTGGATTTTCTCCTCGGACGTGCAGTTGCAAAACTTGTCTTTGGCAATTTTAATTCACTGATAGTCTTACATTTTTACATTCTGATGTAAAAGAAAAAGAAAAAAATGTTCAAATGAGGCTGTAAAACAACTGTTGTGCTGTTCTTTAAAAGGTCCTATGTGTAACAACTGAAACCACTAAGTCAATGTAAACTACTCTTAGCTTTGATAGCTTGGTTATAATCAGTAAAATAAATAAAGAAGGCCAAGGCTGAGGCCATTTGCAGCCACTATTTAACACCATTGGTGCTGTATTAGTAGTGTGCGAGTTTCTCAAATGAACGGCCATATTTCCCATAAACTCTGTCCCGAATGATATTGCTACTTATCCACATCCATCACTCTCTTTACTGGGAAGAACAAACATGTCTGAATTAATGTTTCTCTTGGCATATCTCACCATCTATAATCTGCCATTGCCAGAAACAATCAAGCACACAACGGAACAAATCCGAGCCAGTGCCACACAAAGCAAGTATTCTGTGTAGAAAGCAGACAGAGGAGCCAATCCTCTTCACGTGTGTTTACGCTAATTACACTAACTGCAATACTAACTCCATTTATCATGGCAATGGCTTTCGATGTGAAAAGGATCCACATATCCCCTTAAATCTACATTCTCCTGTCTCTCACTCACTCACACATGTGTGTATGTGTTCATACGTACACACTTGACATCAACTAGTCAGTGCTGAGCGTAGTTTAGCATGCAGTAACTCTGCTTTTTCCTGTAGTTGGTGTACAAAAGTCCTTCATGCAGATACCTCAGGCATGTCATCGCGACGGACATTAAACTTAAAACAGCTCAGGTTCAATAACACTTTTTTCTCCCGACCCCTTTTTAAAGGGTAGGATTTTTAAAACACAAATGAAAATCTGAAAATAAGAACATTTACATATGATGTTCATCTTTTATACTTAAGATATTCAGAGATGCCAATTTTATTTGAGAATTTGTATGCAAATTATAGTTATTCCTCTAGTAAGAAAAGTGAGTGTACAGGGAAGTCTTTTCCTTTTCTTCCCCCCACTTAGTACCAGATAGAGCATGAGGAGCAGCACAGGCAGGTATCAAAAACAATACGAAGCAAAACAGAGATCTAGAGAACAATGTGTCTGCTAGACACATTACACCAGTTCCTCGTAAAAGAGCAGGTAGGCCTGAGAGTTGAGTACCCTTGACTCTGGTACCATCTGAACAGTGGTATCACTGATGTACACCCACTGGCCCTGGAAGCTGCTGCCCGCATCCCTGGCACCTGAAAACACACACACACAGTTGTTTTTAAGTCTGACTAAAACAGACAATATTGCACTGAGTTAACTAAAGCTTCCAAAGGGCAAAAAAAGAGAAGAAAAAGTGAGGTTTACTGCAAAATATTGGTCACTTTCGTGAAAAGCACACAAACAGATGACACTGAAAACTGACAAAAGGTCTTTAAGGAGCTCAGGAGAGCCAAACCCTGACCTGACAGGTTCCTGTGGTGCTGCTCTATTTTCCTCTGGGGAGCACGCACTTTTACATATGCAGTGTAGTGGCCCCCCCGCATTGAGCCACTATGTTCAACAATCCCATACAGGCTGTAGAGGACACGCTCACCGGCTGCCAGGTTCTAGTAAAAACGAGAAAGAGGGTTAGCAAAAAGGTAAACAGAGCTAAAAACAGTAAAAAGGAAATATAAAAAGATGGAGGTCTGCAAAAACACTACCAACTAAGGACTTTAAAGGTCCCATGACATGGTGCTCTTTGGAAGCTTTTATATAGACCTTAGTGGTCCCCTAATACTGTATCTGAAGTCTCTTTTATATAGATCTTAGTGGTCCCCTAATACTGTACATGAAGTCTCTTTTATATAGACCTTAATGGTCCCCTAATATTGTATCTGAAGTCTCTTTTATATAGACCTTAGTGGTCCCCTAATACTGTATCTGAAGTCTCTTTTATATAGACCTTAGTGGTCCCTAATACTGTATCTGTAGTCTCTTTTATATAGACCTTAGTGGTCCCTAATACTGTATCTGAAGTCTCTTTATTTAGACCTTAGTGGTCCCTAATACTGTATCTGAAGTCTCTTTTATATAGACCTTAGTGGTCCCCTAATACTGTATCTGTAGTCTCTTTTATATAGACCTTAGTGGTCCCTAATACTGTATCTGAAGTCTCTTTTATATAGACCTTAGTGGTCCCCTAATACTGTATCTGAAGTCTCTTTCCCAAAATTCAGCCTCGGTGCAGAATCCCAGCCACTAGAGCCAGTCCCACAATGAGTTTTCCTTAGTATGTGCCATTTCTGAGTCTGTAGCTTTTGAGGGGGGGGGGGGGGGGCTACTGTCGGTAGTACTCACTGTTGAGAGGCTGTAGCAGGCTCGAAGATATTGAAGATATTGGTATCATATGAAACTAGACAATCTACGAAACTAAAAAAACTAAAAATCTGCTACATTCGCAAAGTAGGCCCTTATCCTTTCACCTCAAAATATCTGAATGAAAATGGGTAATATGAATATCCAGAGGTCTCCCCTTTACAGACATGCATCTTTCTCATTCAGTAAAATTAGTTATTTTCTCCTATATTAAAACGGTATATTTGAATACTTCTGCCCACTGGGGTCCCTAAACAGTCTTGGGATTGCATAAATTGGTTATGACTGGAACAGTAAGACTCTTATGGATTCAGTAGGCCCAAATGTATTTATGTGTAATGGTGTTAGTCACCATAGTGGCGATTTAACTGTAGTGAGACTTTTTCTTTTAAGCAAATATGAGCAACTATGTGTAAAAAAATTGTAACAACCCAGAAATTGCTGCAATTTATGAGACATAGTTGAGCACAAGAAAGGCCATCACATATTTGTATCAAATTTTAAGTCTCTTTACACGTTCACTTTATTTGAAATAATTATGTCTTTTATTAGAGATTTATAACTAGACAAACTTGACACGCAGTGCTGAGCTGCATCTAATAATCATCAAATAATCCACACCACTTGTATGTGGCATATACTTTTTATCTACCTCTGAACATCCCCTGTCCTCCATCCCCAGCCCGTTATGCTAAGAGGTTAAACATCTTGTATCACAAGTTTGACAAAGCACACTGATCATTTTCAGTTTTGGATTAGAAGGTTAATTAATACCTTGCAGGATGCGGAGCAGAATGGAGCCAGATCCAAGACGAGGGGGAAGTCAACATGGCGGTTCACTTTTCGTAAATTCATCCCTGCCTTGAAGTACAAAACCAGAACGGCGGCACTTTAACGGACTGTAGACCACATCAAAAGCCCCACAATGTCACCGTTTAGGATACGTTAAAGTAGTGCAGAGCAATATATAGATATTATATCGATATTATGATATTAGACCAGAGTTTTAAAGGCTGAATTACAGTAAAGTGATGTCATTTTCTGAACTTACCAGAATGTTCTTTTATTTGCCTTTTTCCACCTAGTCATTATATCCACATTACTGATACTTATTTTTCACAAATTTAAATCTAAATATTTTGTGAAAGCAACAATAGTCAAAACTATGTCGATATCGAGGTATTTGGTAAAACATATCGTGATATTAGATTTTCTCAATATTGCCCAGCTCTATGTAAAAGACACACACTACTGCATCAAATGGCAGCGTGTGGCTTCTCACCTGATGGAAGCGTTTCAGATGCAATGTGATGACAGGAGGCAGCAAGGATATCAGCATTTGCTTCCGAGCACTGGTGTAAATCTTCTCCAACTTCTTGTCTATGCCAATAACACAAAACGGTTGAAACAGTTAAAACATGCATACCGTTTCATTTAAACTAAAAAAAAAAGCTGTGCCAATCGCTGGAAAAAAGGATTTGAGTGATTAAAACAAAAACAAAAACTGAAAAAAGCAAGTGATCATTACAGGAACATCTGGAGCCATGGAGGAAATTACAAAAATGTGAGATTTTAGCCCTTTATTTTGATACTTGTGATAATTTGCACTTGAACACACCCTGCTACTCGTGATCTAAACACGGTCAGTTGTCAGAAATATGAAGAGTTAATTATGCCACAGGAGTGCATTAAGAAAAATCGATTAAGGCTGTTTTCCAGAGCAAGATGGGGAATTGTTGGAATCTATTTCAAGTGACTCAAGCTCAATGTAGGAGGAAACTCCTAACTTTTTTCAGCCAACAATCAAGCCTACATGGGATGAGAATTCAATAATCTTCTTTTGGGGGGCGGTGTTTTTAGGCCTTTATTGACTGGAGAACTGAAGAAATGAGGGGGGTGGGCGATGACCCCGTTGCCAAGAATTCAATATTGTAAAGATTAATTCTGTATGTGGAGTGTCACTTTAAATAATAATTTATAGTCTTTATTGATCCCCAATGGGGAAAATAAAATTAAAGGTTTTTCATGAACAACCTTTGATGTAATGATCAGATGTACAATATGCTGGCAATAATTCTGAAAACATTTATGTCAATCATTTGTAGGTATGCCATTTGCAGACTGTTGCTCATTGCTTTTTGTCGTTTGCAGATGATTTTTCTTACCGGCTGAGCTGCTCTTGAGCAGCTGTTTATGTCTGCGTTCAGTGCAGTTCTCACACAGCAGCTTGTTGTTGCCCATCAGCAGTTCTACAGAGGTGAACTGGTGGAGGCAGGACTGGATGGAGCACTCCTTGGAAGTGGGTGTGTAACTGTGGGACAGCGCCTGGAAGGCCCCCTGGTGGTGTTGATGGTGGAGGTTATCTCGGGACTGCGTTTCTCCCGGCTCCTCTGGAGAGCAGTGTGTTGAAGGAGGGCAGTCCCCAGAAGAAAACCCGAGGTTGACTTTAGACACTGCAGTAACTAGCTGCTCTACGGCGCCACCTTGCCTCTTGGAAGACGATGCCGAGGGGGAGGAGGCAGAGATGGCCGGAGGGGATGGAGCGAGGGTGGACATGTGCCCGTGGCTGTGGCTTGAGGGGGAGATGCGTGGGGCCCACTCGCTTTCTGAAGCTTCACTGTCAGCGTCATTACTGCTGTCCTGGGCACCTGAGTCTCTCTCACTGCCGTCTGATAGGCTGCCAGCAGCGGCCATCTTGCAGACAGACACACCACGGGCTGATCCACCAGCCACCCCCTCCTCCTCTGGCCGCTCCGCGCTGCAGCCTGCTCCCTTCTCCTCCACAGAGCTCGAAGACCTCCTGCTTTGGGGCTTCTGGGGGGAAAAGAAGAACAGATCCAGTACATCCTCCCCTCTCAGAGATGCAGACTTGTGGAAACCTGACATGTGACATTATCTTGATTCATTTGCTCTGGCCGTCTGCCGACATCATGTTGTTGCACGATTCAAATGTGAATCAAAGTCTTGCCAACATAAGCAAGAGTAAGATTCTGACATCCTTACGTATGACATTTTTACAAGAGACTAGGGAGGAATGCTTTAAATGCTGTGACTTGGTTACAGAAAATAGCACATTTGATTCTGAGGAAAGACTTTTACAAGTTACAACAGATATACTACTTTTTTAAGGATGGCTGGAAACTGACACTGAAATAATAAAACGTATCTCTTTGGCCCAATATACAGTAACACAAAGATATATAAAGACAGCTTGGTGACTCGTTGCAGTAAACAATCGTCCACCCTGTACATCATCTGAAATGTCCTGTGTTGTTTAGCCTGATGTGCCAGATGCCAAATATTGTGCACGCGTTGTGGCTCTATCAACGCGGAGTCAATGTCGAAATAGGGCGTGACATGGATGTGAAATACTTTATGTACCAAATTTGATAAATATGTAGTGATAATTACACTGATCTGTTAAGTTATTTGCTTACCCACCATGAAATGAATATGTTGGCCCATACTTTGCACATTGCAAAAAAATATGTATATACAGTATGTGTGTGTATATATTATAGAGCTGGGCAATATATTGATATATCGATATCAAGATATAAGATTGGATATCGTCTTAGATTTTGGATATCGTAATATGGAATAAGTGTTGTCTTTTCCTGGTTTTAAAGGCTGCATTACAGTAAAGTGATGTGATTTTCTGAACTTACCAGACTGTTATAACTGTTCTATTATTTGCCTTTACCCACTTAGTCATGATATCTACATTACTGATGATTGTACATCCAAAATCTCATTGTGTAAATATTTTGTAAAATAGCACCAATAGTAAACACTACAATATCGTTGCTGTTTCAACATTGAGATATTTGGTCAAAAATATCATGTTGTAGGATTTTCCCCATATTTGCCCAGCCCTAGTATATCTATCTACATCAGTTTGAAGACATTGGGGAAAAAACAACAAATGAACAAACCCGTCAGATCATTCCATTGAGAAGCATGAATATGAACAGTACCTGTCCGTTCAGCTTCTTAGTGTTTCTGTTGACCGAGTGGGCTGCGGAATGAACCTGCTCATTGTGAGTCACGTGGGGGTCTTGCTCCCGGTTGCCCTTACCCAGCTTACCAGGGTTGGATGGTTTTGATATCTGAGTACAATAAAGAAAGCATCATCCAAGTGGAATCATAAACAGTATAAGGCAGAACTTGTGCTGCAAAAAAACAATTAACGAGCAAAGCCTGGAATATCTTGGCATCGGTCAAATAACTGTGGCACTCTGTTTTTCTTACTTATTAGGTTAGGTATGCTCTATGAGAGTAATGCTGTTTTTCCACTGCATGGTACCTACTTGATTCGACGCTACTCGCCTTTTTTGGTTTTCCATTGGGAAAAAATGTCCCTGGTACCCGCTAACAGGTACTTTTTTTAGTACCACATCAGACGAGGTTGCAAGCGGGCTGAGGCGATACCAAAAGGTGACGTAAAAACCTGCAGACTGCTGATTGGTCGGAGAGAATCGTCACGATTGACTGCATCATCCTTGCTAGCGACAGACGGTGGGGTGTTGGTTTAAGTAGTTTAGCTAGTGTTTTTTCTTTGCTGCCTCCAGCTTCTTCTGAAACTAAATGTGTCTTCTGGCTGATGCAACAGCCACATGCCAAGATTCAAAAGCAACACACCTTCGACTCTGTGTGTGTGTGTGTGTGTGTGTCGCGTTAGGTCACGGCAGTTTCCTGCTACGATGACCAACCACGCTCGCCTAATCGTACTAATCTGCAATGGAGAGAGAGCCGAGCAGGTACCATTAATGGAAAAACGCCATAATACTTAGCATTCTTTAATATTATTTGCATTTCTTTTCTTATGAAAAATTGCAGCAGCTCACTCTTTCTTCTATGATGGGTAAGGATATGTCTATGAAAGCCTCCTTCACTGTGGAAATCTGAAAGAGAAATCACATGTCACAGGTCATTGTCGGCAGCATTCATTAAAATAGCAGAACAGCTAGTTTTTAACAGTAAACTTATTGCTCCAGATTTTCAACAGGTGTGAGAGGAGTTCTGGGAAGCGGTTGTTCTGTTCAGCTTTTCACTCTGCAGCTCCTCACATGGTGCTCTCTGCCGTCAAGGATGTTCATTAGTTTTCATAGTGGCACTTGCTCTGAGCTCCCACTTTATTGTAACTGCCTGCTGCACTTTGAGCTGGTCCTTGAAGGGCTTTTTTGTTTTGCTTTTTCTGTTGACTTTGGGATTCCTTTCAGATTTATTTTTCCCCTCATCCTGAACCTGATTGGCTCACACAGACTATTCTACAGTTCACCTACGAACACTTACATGCTCACACTCTTCACACATGATTGTGTTGGTCAGCTCGCCTACAAAAATGCAGTCAATGAAGTTCATCTTCACACCTTCCTTCCCGTATGCTAGTTGGAAAGAGAGACAGGTTTCAATTAAACAATGTAATGAATGATGTTTGTTGATTCAATCCATTAAACCATTATGGCCACTATTATACCTCCAATAAAGGTTGAATAACAGTCATATTAACCGGTCTCGGACTAAAAATGCACATGTACCGTATTTTCCGGACTATAAGTCACGCTGTTGTCCCATAGTTTGGCTGGTCCCGCCAATATATACCATTTAACATGGAGGATGAAGAATTCAATGGATTTTTCTTACTTCAGCTTCAAATGATTTCAGTGGAGTTACAGTTATTATTTTTCGCGTCATCAATACTAAAATCAATCTAATTGGATGGGAATATATGTTGCATTTGACGCACCATTACAAGACGACGCCACAGATTCGGCGGCATTCATTCACGGCAAAACCATTGCGGCTTGATGGCGGTAACATTAGCACAACGTGATGTACGGACGGCGACATGATTGTAAATAAAGAAAACAGATCAAAGAGGATTTGGCAAACAAGCTGCAAGACATTCCCATCATCCTCTGCCTTATCTGAGAGAGATGTCTGAGATAGCAGGCATCAACTGGCTAATGTGCTCTAAAAGTATGGGGAAATTCCTAATCAATGTCTGTTTAGTAATTCATGTTTTATCCTTTATTTTCTTTCCAGAAGCCATATTTGAGTACACACACACACATACAAGTAGATTTTTTTAAATGTTAAGGGGAAGATTAAAAAAGAGAAACTGGATCTGTGAATTCTCACAGAATCACAACTGAATTCATATCTTACTGCTCAGTCAGAATCCTATTAACCTGGAGTCACAATAATCATATATGGGATGTTTTAGGCCTGTTGACAGACATCCATTTGAAATGCAGCCAATGGAATATAAAGAACCTTTTATAATGTCCAGTGAAGTTTCTCAGCATGCACATGCACATGCAGAAATATGTGTGTGGTCCAGGTAGCTTTGCATGAAAAAATGGCAAGGCTTATTTATTTTTATCCTTTCCAATCCTGTACTTTGTTAATTTTACTTGAGTAAAGAAGTTAAATCAGTACTTCTACTTTTGCCAAAGTATTTTTTAACACAAGTATCTGTACTTCTACTTGAGTACGGGAAGTGAGTACTTTTGCCATCTCTGCTTACCGGTGCCTTGCTTGTTGGACTTGCTGTGTTTATTTAGCCTACCAGGCATGTTCTGTGTGCTATTGTGTAGTTCAATAATTTCCCTTTCTAAATTAAATGTCTGTTCTTGGTCTTGGATTTTGTGAAATACATTTCTCATTAAATGCAACTTAGAGTTCAGTGCGACTTGGATATGTTTTTTCCTCTTCATGATGCATTTTTTGACTGAGGAAACTTATTCTCCACAGCGATTTATACTCTGGAAAATACGGTAGGCTTACTTTTTGAATTTAACATGACGTTAATTGTCTATTTCTTCAGTGTTAACAGTGACATAAAGGCCAGGTGTACAACTGGGCTTTGTTGACAATATCAATACAAACGGTTAAGGTTTATCTAACATAGACTGGCTCTTTCTTCCATTAAACCAGCCTTTGCCTGATTAGTAACTGAGCTGTATTTCCATTTATTGCCACAAGATGGGACTATTGATCTTGGCCATGTATCCACTACAGCGAGCATATGAACCTTTGACTTGGCGTTTGGTCTCCTCATCCGCTGTCTTTTCTGTGGGATTGTTGAAAGCCTTCAGAATTCCCGCTTTCACCCTCTGGAAACAACAAACACAAAATAATGTAAAAATGGTCACTTAAAGGGATATTCCTAGATGCAAATCAAATGCATGAATTAAAATAAAACTCACTCTGGGACTTTTTTTCTTGAATTCCCTCTATTACATCCATTAGTGAAATATCAAAGTCTAGCCTACAGCTCAGTTTGACAGGTACACCTATTATAAGCATCATTAGTGTAAAATAATTATTGTGCATGTCTAAAAAGATTACCATGTAAATCTCTTAATGAACAGCGTTTGTGTGTGTCTATACGTTCTTCACAGGGCCGTCTCATTGAAGGTGACATGATCAGTGAGTGTGTTGGCGACAGAGCTGTGAAGAGGCACAGCCACAGTAAAGCACCAATCAATAGATAATTGGCCGTGGTCTATGTCTGTGGTCGAGACCAGTCAGCCCCCATTGTCCCGGAACCCACGCACTGGAATGGCTATTTAGGTCAAAAAGTCCTGTTAATCCCAGCCCGGACAGCGTTCCCCCCTCAGTCAGCAGTCAAACCAGGCTGAGGCTCTCCTACTAATTAATTACCAGTAACCCCCACCCTCCCTCTCTCCCTCCATAAAGTAACAGCGTGCACTGTCCCACACGGGATGGGCCGAGGGAGGGGGTTGCAGTGGGTGAAGAGGGTTGCTGGTACAAGGGTGCAAGGGTGGAAACTAAAACGAAGACGGGGCGAAGAAGGACAGACCATGCCCTGAGAGAGTAATACCTACCGTCTCAGCTAATTGGTGATAATTGACTGGGGCCAAATTAGCATATTTAGATCTCTGATACTAATGGCCAATCAACACAAACACTTAGGGCCTCTAAAAGGTTGGCGACACCCACTGCAAAAATGCCTCCATCGGAGGACAGTGTGTGTGTAATAGTTAATTGGTATATATGTATATGAATTACTCAAATAGGCCTATTCAAAATTAATGAGTTTATTATGGATAACTCAGGTATAGATTAATTGCTGTCAATTTGAAATACTTGTGTCATGTTTGTCCAGTCTTTGGACAAGCTACATTAAAACAACCTTCTATAACACATTTCTTATTTATTAGAAAAGTTGCTAACTTGTTTAATGTTTGCGTTCAATTAAAAAAAAAAAAAAAAAAATCATTCAACAATGTAGGCTAAAATGCCACTTGTGCTTGGCTGTATAAATGAGTTTCTGAGTGAATGAATAGATGAGGCCGTACCCCCTCCCTCTTTACCTCCTTGATTGGATTGGGAGATGGGCTGATGAGTGAGTGTGTGTGTGTTTGTGTGTGTGTGTGTGTGTAGGAGGGGGCTGTGGGTAACAAGCACAATGGGACGGCCCTGGAGCTCATTCAGCAGCTGTGGGTTTCCCAAGATCACACAATGATGCCGGTCGTGCCACTTGCAAGTCCTCTAAGTGGCACAACTGTCAGTGTTCACAAGTTTAAATGGGAATAGGGGCGCTCAGCCTGTGGCCCCTCCTGGGTCTGGGCCTGACCACTAAACACACCCGCTAACTTCTCCTCCTTGGTTCACATAATCACTGGTGGGGCCACAGGGGCCCTGCAAAGGGATTCTGTGGGGTCTCCTAATTGCCCCGTGAAGGCCTGGGGGGAAGGGGTTCTCTGTACTTGCCAAAAATATGGCACCATAAGGTTTAAACACAAAAACTGGCTAGAGCCAAGATATTGGGATATGTGAGAGCCCACAGCCACTCACAAACACACAGCTCAATGTCTTACATTAGAACTACACTAGTCAAGTATGGCTTTCAAAAACAAACAGAATTCCATGTGTGTTTGCCATTTCTGTTTTTGGTGCTACTATCAACTCATTTTGGATATTAGCATGAAAACAATTACAGCAATCCAGGTCAACATTTAAAAGAGTCTACAGCCATGCTAGCATGTTATGCGAGGCTGAACTTAAGCACAGCAGTGCTTTGAGCTAAATGCTAATGTCAGCATGCTTTTCACAGTTACAGTGCTAACACGGTGATGTTTAGCAGGTGTAATGTTTCCGATGTTCACCCCTAGTTTTGCATTTTTACTTGTTATAAAATAAGCTAATTAGCACAAAACACAGAGGAGGATGATGTCTTTGTTAGCATTAGAGTGGCTAAAAAAAGTTTTAAATTCCCGGTTTGCTTCGAGTTCTGTTATAAACCGAATAACTGCGTGGCGTCTTCACTTTTAGCACATTTACCTCTACCAAACAAAAAATTAAAAACTTGAGCACATTTTTAAAAAACTGACAAAAGAGTCCCACCAAATATATTCTAGACTTTAAAAAACCATGTGGGTTTAAGCATTTTACAGCCATTACAGGTGTATGTATAATGAAGTAAGCTCACTTTAGTTTCCTCTACTCGTATGGCATCCAGCAGGTAGTGCAGAAGCTCCTGGCTGTCTTGCTGTTGGTAGCCCTTGAAGCGCGGAGCCCTGGGGGGGAAAATAAATACATAAAAAAATTGATGAAAGTCAACAAAATAGTGCGGACCTCCGCCGAGACATGCTCTATCTCACAATGTTAATATAGTGTGAATTTTACCAGATGCAAACAAAAGGGAAGAATTCTCTGTGTATCTCCCCCGTGATTTGTTTTTGCTAAAGAACGCAATGTTTTTTCCCTTGCCCATGCCTCTAGCAAGCTTCATGAAAATGGGCCAGCAGTTCCGTAATCCTGAGACAAACCAACCAACAAACCGAACCGAAAATATAACCTGCGTGGTGGAGGTAATGAAGCAATCACTAGTATGACGTAGTTACAGAGATGAGCAGCGGTATAACAAAGTCACAAGTTAGGACAAGCCAAGTCGTGGTTGATTAGGTGTCCATTGAAAGGAGTGAAAGATCACTTCAACCACCTCGGACCACTCAGATTCCTCCTCATCATATAGTGTGACCAGGTTTGTGGTGGTAATCCGCTTGTTTTTCCAAATAGAAAACCCCAAGCATCTGTATGTAATGTCCCCCCTCAGGTCTCTCTCCCAATTGCTCTGAAGGGCCCTCCATCTATCTGCCTGGAAGCTGTTAAAAATTTGTAAATCTGGGAAGCAATACTTTTCCCCTCTAATCATGTTTTGCAGATCACCTTCTAATTGTGACAATTTGGGTACACTCACTGTGGCAGTTTAATGTTTTCAGTGTTACAAATCTGTGTCTTCAAAGTTTTGAAACTTGCTTTACAGACATTATCAGAGATTACTTTTCACAGGGGAAATGAACTGAAACTGAAGGGGAAAAAAATGATGTAGCTCCCAATAAATTATTGAAGACAATCCTTTTTTAAACTTGTGTAACACTGAAAGCATTACACTACTGACATTATAAGAGTGAACTGTTTTAGACATTCAAATCTTAACAAACTGTTTGAACCCTATTTTTCAGTTTTAAAAATCTAAGTTTACACGTTCAAAAGTTACTTTTAACCTGTTCAATAGTAGCTTCAATGTTCTGATATGTGATGAGTAATCTAACCCGATCTCATTACAGCTTTGTGTTCCATACAGTATTTACCAGAGAGACATTTCTATCACTTCTGACAGACTGAGGTAGTTACATTTAAACAAACATGTTAAATCCCCAACAAGGAAACAGCATGTTTTATTTTGGTAAAAGCTGAGGCAAAGTACAGTATGCAATCTACATTCTGCACCCCAGCTGGCAAATTAAACTAGCCTCTGCTTTAAGTTGCACCTAAACAAGCCTTGTAACTGTTGTAAAGCGGTTTCCTGCTAAACCGTTAATACAGTGGGTACGGAAAGTATTCAGACCCCTTTAAATTTTTCACTCTTTGTTTCATTGCAGCCATTTTCCAAAA
>NC_048412.1:2265010-2271802 GCF_013103735.1 Etheostoma cragini | reverse complement strand
TTTGGAAAAAGGCTGCAATGAAACAAAGAGTGAAAAATTTAAAGGGGTCTGAATACTTTCCGTACCCACTGTAAATGGGAGCAAATAGGTACATCTGAAATAAAAAAAAGACACCTCTTATTTAATTCCCTTTTTTCTACTTAGTCATTATCTTTGTTGGATGGGAGATAATAGGAGCGTCAGGACAATGCCTTTCTCAACAAAAAACCCGTATGCTTGCCAGTGTGATATTTTTAAACAATCTTGATATGAAGGTGACATAAGGTGGCAACATAATTAAGCACACCTCTTCCATCCAATATTTCATTGATATTTTTTTACCCCGTGTTTAACCAGCAATCATACATTAGATCCTCATGCATTTTGTTTTGTAATTCCATAATTCAAAATAATTCCACAGACTTTAAATCATGATTTATACTGGCGGGAAGTCGCCAAGGTAGACAAAGCTCTGAAATGAATAACTAATTTACAGTTTTTCTTCTATTGGGTTATCTCAGTAGAATACAGAGGCCCATTTCAAGGAAATAGTGCTCTGCAGAGAGCAATTAATGATAATCAGCCGTCAAACCACAGCTCTACTGTTGCTGAGCATGTAATTGCCATTTAGTTGGTGGATAACCATCCTGGACATTAATGCCAGAGCGGTTAGAGGGGAGGCTCTCCTTGAGTCCGTCCCCTGGCTGTCCGAGGTGAAACAGATGTGGGGACAGATGCCAGGGGCAGATGGGCAGCCAAGGCCAGAGCCACTGCAACCTGTTGGGCCAAACCAGCCACACAACCACAGGACAGGTTGGTCCGACGGGCACAACACACACTAAGACGCCCAATTTCCGGTTTGAGAAGCCATCAGTCAAATGCTGAGAAGGTTCGGACGACGTTGGGTTGTGGTGGGGAGGGGGGTTGAATCCATTAATAGTACTGGCGGTCCTTCACAGCCATTTGTGCTTTCTGGCCGCAGTGTTTTGTAGCCATCGTTTTCATTTCCGCTGTCCATAATCCTACTTATTGAAAGAACTGACTTTAAATGAAATCAACCCTCTGAGACACGCTGACATGTGGCCCAAGAATGGATGTCTATAGTTGGGGTAGAGATGGCCAACCACCTGCCCTCAACACAGGTCATAACCAGGAGGTCTTGAGGAGCCTAAAGTTGTCTCCCCCCCCCCCCAACATATCCAGACACAATCTCTGTCTCTTCTGCCCTTTTCATGCAGACATATGGGGAAGGGGGGGGGTGGTAGATAGCACATATGCCATTTATTCGCCGTACCAAAAAAAGAACTGCATGCAAAGGAATGTTTCCCTCTTGTTCGGTTAACTAGTCTGTCAATCTCCCAGGAGAGAGACACCGAGAGGAATATGAAGCAAAACTGAGAAGGAAAGGACTGAGACAGAAAAAGAGTGAGAGACGGACGCAGAGAAGTACAGAGAAAAAAAATGAAAAGGTTGGTTGGGATCAGTGGGAATGAGGAGGTCTGGAAGCTCATCCCAGTGGAGAAAAGCAGAAGGGCCCTGTAGCGCTGCTCTCAATCTGGCCAATGCAAACAGCTGCGGTGCTAACACAATTAACAGCCGGATGAGTTAGTACCAGACACAGGGCCACACAAGCTCCCCACACAAACACACACACACACGCACTGTATGAGCATCACAATGCACCCGCACACAGTTCACATATTATATTCATCAATCATATCATCACACATAGGCATAAAAAAAGATTCACGATATGTTAATAAAATGTGTATTGTACAACTATAGAGAACAAAAACGCTACGTATTTATCTGACTTTCTTTGGTGCCATGATTGTACATTTAGTTACTTGATTTCCTGATTGTATCTTTACCAACAATCAAACTCCAACCTCTCACCCAGGCGACCACATTGTTTAAATTCTTTTTTTTTTGTTGATTTATTTGAGTTTTTGGAAGAAGAAAAAAGGTTTACTGGCTGGCATATTTATGCGTGCTATATCATGAGATATTGGTGTATTTAAATGCCTGTAAGCTAATCACAATATAAAGTTAAAGTCCACTCTGGAATACCTTCTAATTAACATTAATGTTTTAACAAAAATGTGAATTAATCTATTGACCTTTGGTCCCTTAGAAAGGTATTTAAAACATTTGTTATTTTCTACTTGCCTCACTAAAGCTAAGTAAAGCACAATGATATGGTATAGTATGACGAACATACAACATTTTATCATATCACCATGACATGCTCTATCATCTAACATCCTCTCATATTTAGCTACAATGATAACAAATTATGTTATTTTATTCTATTTTTTTGGAGAGTCATTTAATAAGCCTTTTGGTTCTGCAGGAGTGCAATATTTGTGTCTTTTGCTGCAACTTACACAATTACAAGGACACAGATTTGCCATCTTTGCCCTCATGTCTCCATCTAACAAATGTATTTATTAAATTGTGCTCACTGGCACAGGTATTATTTTTTTTCCTCTTTTGGACATAAAGACTGTTAATCTCCTTATTTTCAGGTTTCCTTAAAATTCCCAAGATAGACCAAAGTGAATGGATTCTAATCATCAGAGTGGAAAGTTAGAATGACGGTGCTTCTTGGCTCAGCACATGAGCGCTAACCAATATTTGTATTACTTTTTTAGGCAACTATGAATATCTGCCTCTTTTGTTCACCATCAACGTGGTCTTCCTTTTGAGCACATCAGCGTGCCGGCCCTGCCTCTTCGAGTGTGTACTGCATTTGTGTCAACGTAGATGTGTGTGTGTGTCCTGGATGCCAGAGCACTAGATGAAACATATTGTTGTCCTCTGCTATTTCTATTAGGGATGTAAGGCTTTCCATAAAAGCTGACAAACAACATTTTAAAGATGTGGGTATGTACACATCCACACAAAGCACATGGATAGAGCAGAGAGCCAGCACAATTTCCTGTTTTTTTTCAAAACAAGTTATACAAGTGTCCAGTGGCTGTTGAAAACTAAATCAATCCCTGAAAGAAACAGGTGTAGCTGAATGCCTTTGTCCAGCCTTTTTGTCCAGCTTATGCATTAGACATACACAGAGATTGGATTCCATTTGCAATAAATAGTTTAGCGGCAGTATACAGGCTGTATAAAAACTTCTGTCCCTGACCTCAGACTCAAGATGCTCAGGCGGATGTAAATAAATATTTGATTCTTTAATCCAATGGTTTTCTTTTGCCTGCCTTGACAACAATGATGCTTGGTAGATTTAAAAAAGAAGAAGAAGAGAAAAAAAGCCTGGGTACAAGCTTGGACCCCCTCTGGCACCAGATAGAGCGTGGTACACTATCTGGTGCCAGAGAGGGTCCAAGCTTGTACCCAGGCTTTTTTTTTGTTGACCATCCAACCCACATAGCTTGGCACTGGTCCAAGCCCAGACCAGACCCCTTCCGCTGGCAGGAGGAAGAAGCAGGCTGTGGGGTACTCAGCTGGTTGAGGTCAGATACACACGTGCAGAAACACACATACAAACTACGGCCAAGCGATTCACTCGTTTCAAATCAAAATCTCGATTTGAAAGAATGCCATAAACGGAATGTTTGGTGTAACATTTGGTTTAACATGTTTTATTCCTGTTTTTGTTATTACATTTACTGTTTTTTTAATAAAAAAAATTCTGGAAAAATGTTATATATATCAAAGATTGTTTACAGAAATGTCCTATTTTCAGGGGATTTTTCATGTATTTTGTAATACTTTATGTAACATGTTTGTAAAAGGTGAAATATGTAAATGCTGCTATTGAATTGACTACAGGAAAGTACTGATATTTTCTGTTGTATTTGTTTTTTATTACTATAACTTTAGCTTTAGTGACACATGTTCTTTGACTATTCAATGTTCCATGCTAATTAAAAGAAAAACAGCTATTGCTGGCAATTCATATCTAACAGTATGTTCACATCCTTGCATAAGAATATAGAGCAGTTGTAATGGTGTCTCATGTTATAATGCTCCATGAGATGGTTAATCTGTTACACAGTAAATATTGAACTTTAGCTAAACTTAAACAGAAAAAAAACGCTAATTGAATCACAATATCTGGCGGAAAAATTGCAATTAGATTTTTTTCCCTAAATCGTTCATCCCTAATATAAACTTTTGAAAAGAGTGGAATAAATAGGCTGAATAGAGCTCCAGTGTTGTGCATAAACATTCAAACTGAAAATCCTTATTAACCTGCCTGTCAACATCAGTATACGGAGAAAGACAGTGGAAAAGAAATTGAAAAAGCACTCTCCCCCCACAGGCCAAGTGTGGACACAAACCTCTTGGAGTGACAAAAGCTGGCAGTGACAAGTCAGGATGATATTCAGTGTAGCCATAACAAAGGTCACTAAAATGGAGAAAAATACTACTGTAAACAGGAGCAGTTATTGACCTTGTCCTTTAAATTCAAAGCTTTAGACCTGACTGGATGGAAATGAGTTGCCGTATTGATAAGTGTACAGTGACCCTCGTTTTTCACGGGGGTGACGTTCCAAGAAGAACCCGTGATAGGCGAAATCCGTGAAGTAGTAACCTTTATTTTTTTTACAATTATTATACGATGAAATACTCCATAATACATTGAAACCAAAGAACAAAACCTTTTTACAGGCCCAAGCATTGTTCAGATAAACAGTCATTGCCTATGTTTGAAATCACTGTCTATGTAATTTTGCCATCACACAAATTAAAGTACTGTTTAAACGTTTTTTTTTTTTTTTACAAATAACTACTGTACTGTAAAATAATAATTTTAATCATCAATATGAACTAAAGGATTCAAATTGCGGAGATCAGCAGCGCCCCCCCTGCTACTACCATAAAGGTAAGTATTCTATATAGTTAAAAGGTTTTATATTTTTAGCAGAGCAGAAAGCTGCTTTAGGACACACTCCGTTGGCTGGTGGAATCAAAAGTTGTGTCCTGTTTGGCTGAAAATGCTCCGGTGGCCGCAATGCCGCCGGAACTTAGCACAGACACACCTGGTGAGATTTAGGTGTTAGAGATGCATGTGAGAGATAAGGGTAGCTCACAATGGTACTGCAATTATGTACCTTTGGTGGATGCTGAAGGGAAATAGCCTAAGGCCTTGAAGAAGCACTACATCTCCGCAACTGATTGACTGTTAAGTCGATAAAATGTCAGATACTTGTAAAGAATGCTCACTACAAGACGTCTTCAAGATTGCCTCTTCTTTCAGACGTAAAAGTCCACTCTAAAAGATTTATTATTTTCGAGTTATAGAAAACAGCAAATCCTTACACTTTAAGAAGCTGGCACTAGATAATAACTTGTATTTTCGCATGAAGCCCATTTGAAAAAGTTTTATGCAAACCAGAAAGTCTGTAGGAGAACCAAGTAATCCCACACACTGCAGTGTTTCCTCTATGTTGAACTTATTGTGGCGGCCCGCCACGGCAACATTTCTTTAGCCACTCTATCAGAAATAGGGCGGACGCACAATGCAGTCGCGGTTGGCTTTCAAATGATCCTGGTGACATAACTCACCCCGCCGTCCAGTTTAACTCCACATACTGTTGTGTTGATAGAGTTTATTGTCAAAGCCGAGTCGACTACTAAATGAACAGCTCCACCAAAAAACCTCAACGCAGGAGATGGCTTTGAAACACAGACACCAAAATCAAGGTAAGAAACACAAAACTAAGGCTATTATTATGAGGCAGGGACAAACAAGAACATAAGCAACTTGCTGGCTAACTCAATCTCACAACCTGACTTTTTGCCCGAAGACAGTGTTGTGAAGAGTGAAACAGGAAACTAGAAAAAGGTTGTTCAGGTAGTGTGTTGTAAGGATGGCTACAGTTCGGACAGACTTGTCCCCACTGCTAAAAAAAATGCTAAAGGGAACACTGCACTGAATTCTGTCAATTCTTGCTTTTTTAACAACTTCTTTTTTATCTGACGCAGACCGTTTGTTACCTGCTGGTTAACCCTAACCCATCTGCTCACTCGGTGCCATCGCTTGGAATCAGGGGCTCAAGAAATGAACAAGGTCACTGAGAACAAAGGCTTCTGACCACTTTTGAATTTAGCATGCTTGCGCTAACACGCGCTACGGTCGGCCACCTCGTCTTGGCTAGTGACGTAGAAAGCCGTGCAGATGTTGAACAGCTCACCCGGAGACTGAAGACAGAGGACAGTCAGAAACCGTATCTCACTCAAAACACCATGGGTAGTTATTTTTCAAGTTCGTATGCTTGTAGAAGCACCACATACACAAAATAACCAATCCCAGAAAAGGTGTTTTTTTCATAATATAGGCACTTAAAATCAAAATGGTTGTGGACTGTTTTTCTTTTCTTAATCTACTTATCGATTCAGCTCTGCAACTGTAATTAATCAGACAATGCTTAGAAGTTTTAAAGAGGGCTGTACCATTGTTTTTCTTTAAAAATATCTAACTTCCCCACAATTCTTGTGTGTGTGGATATTTGGGCTGCATATTTTGCTTTTACAGTATGGATATATAAAACAACATACTGGCCTTAATAAAAGTTTACCAGAGGTATGGGTAATGGGTGCTGAGGAAAAAAAAAAACATACATGTCTACTTACATGCATGTCAGTGGAATAGATAAGCCCTACTTAAAATGAGACGTATATATGAATATATAAAGGTTTGTGCAACGCTTGCTGTCTGAATGCACAATTGCATGCATGTGTTGTGCAGGCTGAGGTGATACCAGGTGAGGTGGACCAACACACACACACACACACACACACACACACACACACACACACACACACACACACACACACACACACACA
>NC_048412.1:2243710-2264831 GCF_013103735.1 Etheostoma cragini | reverse complement strand
CCCCCCCCCCCCCCCCCCCCCCCCCGCACACGCACACACATCCCACAATCCCGCCCAACCAGCATTGTACCATGATCAAATAAGAACCCAGCCAACTGAAAATTCACACTGTTCATAAAAGAGAACAAAACGGTTTGGTTTGTTAATGTAGGGTTGTTTCTGCCTGTGACATAGCCTGTTGGACCTCGCTCTGGATCAAATGTGACACAGGTGGCACAGCAGTGTGGCAAGTGGCAGACAGAGTCACATATCGGTGGCTGCTGCTACACACTTAATAAGGTACAGTGCCCGTATTATGTTTGGTGTATGTTAAGCTTTGAGTGAGTGAAAGGCATTCAGCTGGGACCAGGTGCTACCTGGGTCTGGCTGGTTAAAGTGGTCACAACAGCAATGAGGGGCTGAAAGCAGGCGAAGGCTGTGGCTCCTGTGTTGTAAACTGCTATTGTGATGTTGGAGAACTGCAATACTAACAATTATGGCACAGTTTAACAACTACACTGACCCTGAGATAAAATGTATCAATTGAAGCTAGTGTATCATCATTGGGGATTTTGTTGTAATTTTTATGAAGAGTAGTGCCTTACTTCTGGCAGAGCTGGTTGAAGAGGATCTTGGGATTGACCGGTCCTTTCCCTGGTTCTTTCATGCTCTGGAGGAAAAGAAACATGGCCGCAGTCAGGGGCTCTGGACTGGGCAGCGTTACGGTCAATGGATTCTGGAATACGAAGAGACCAAATACAAATAAGACATTAACAAAACAGGATCCAGCTTTAACTTAATGTGCCATTAAAAGTTGTATAATAGTTTTTGAAAACTCAGAATTACTTTAGTTCTAATTATTTACTTCCATCAATAAGAGTGATATTTAAAAAGGTTGAACGTACAATCACAACTAAATATAATGTCATTTTCAATTATACCATTATAGAGAGTAGGCGCAAATAATTCCCTGAGGACGTCACCAAAATGTGAAAATGAGTGTATGAGTTCATTTGCCCGTAAAACCCAGGTAAACCTAGCTAAAGCTAAAGAAGTAGAAGAGACGGACAGCAGGTTGTACCACATTGGTATCGACAGTGGGGCTGATCCTCAGTTTGTAGCCTTTGTCCTTCACTTCCTGGATGAGGTCAATGAGCATGTGTGTCTGAGACAGGTTCTGTGGAGAAGAGAGAATCATTTCAAGACTGGTTAACTAACATTTCATTAACACTTTTTAATCCATCTACGCATTGAATGGCAATGGGTAAAGGTATTGATCAACAAATGTTTAAGGAATTAGCATTGTTCATAAAATCATTGGGCCATCAAATCGATCATTTACAGTGGTTTTACTATTCATCAGATTAAAAGACCCAACAACAATGTTGTGGACAAGAAAAGGGAACAAAAAAGTTGTAATCCTTCAAAGATATTAAACTGTGTTGATGCTAAGCTTCTAGAAATCCAATGTTGTCAATTAAAATACCCTTTATGAAATGTTATCTCCACCGTAGTAGGACTTGGAAAACTTGTGGTGAGTTCATTATTCCAAAAGAGGCTTTGAAATCTATCTATGATCTGTGAGTTTGAAATGACGAGAAGGAGCTTGATGAGGAGATAGTCTGAAGCAGTCACTGTCCCTTCATGTTAGAGAAACATCTTTTCCTTCCCCTTTTCTTGTCACATCCTGGCAATGAAGACAGTTGCTATGGAAAACACACAATGGAGACGCAGACACAGCTCACCCTTTGACAATTATGTGTTTTCACCAAAAAGATAGCAATTTTCAAGAAGACAATGCAAACAGACAGGGAGGGGGAGGGAGAGGGAGGTAAAAGCATGTAAAGCGTGCTCACTCAAATTTCAATCAATGAGGAAGGCCCTGAGGGTGATGAACAAAATGGCGGAAAAATACTGCTTCATTGTTGAAGAAGCTTGTTGGTTTGAAGGCACCATGACACGACCAGAGAAAATCTGAGAAGGCTCTATAGCTGTGTTGTATAGTGAACAAGTCCTGCACACAGTGGCCCTCATTTCTGAAACTCTTGTACGACTTGAAACAGGCGTAGGTCGAGCGTACGCCGATTCCTCCGCAAAGCAAGGCATTTATCAATTTCAACGTGAGCGTAGGCTGCGTTAAAATCTCATGTCGGGTCTGAACTTGTGTACGCACGTTTTCGAGTCAGTGTGGACTTGAAGTGCAGCATTTAATCAGTTTAACAGGAGAAGGAGAAGTCAGTTGATCACGTCTCAGCAACGGCAGATTTGGCTGTTTAGAAGACCTAAATGCGCCGGTACAAGAGCGCAGACGTACAGGCACGGGCGACAGTGGAGCGCTCTATCGGATTGATCAAGGGCAGATGACTCTGTCTTGCTACATTGTTTTAGCCTGTGGGGTCCTGCACAACATCACGCTGGAAAACAGGGTGCCATAAATGTAGTGATGGAGCCAGATGACCCGATGCCCAGAGAGCAGTCCCCAGTCCAGCCCCAACTGGAGGCTACACCAAGGAGACAGGGTATTACTCCTTGCTTTTGAAAGGTAAAGTTTTATGGTTGCCACTGACATTCAATACAGGAAACATGATGATGCACACCATTTTTATTTATTCTTCAGGTTCTCGTTTCTCTTTTAAAGTGTCGTTAATGGCCACAAGTGAATGATTTAATATATCTCTGCCATTGACCGACATATTTGGGCTTGTTTTTTTTTTCCAGCCCCTCTGCTGTCAGGAGACAGGGTCGGGGTGGGGGTCCAGCACGGGACACACAGCTGTTGCCTATCTGACTAAATTAAAACACAAGTAAAATAAAAGACACTGCATAAACTCTGCTACTGTGTGTTTATTTAAATATAGGTACACCAGGTAGGCTTAAGAGATCGGAATATAATCCTGCATATTACTCGGACATAAATGATGTATAAATTAAATAAACTTCAGCTGCAGTCTGATTTACTATGGCAACACAGCAGCCTTCCATACCAGTTTTCAGGCTGCCATTAGGGCAAATGAATCGGAGATATCAGGATTTTCACAGGATTACGTCTCGCCATGCCATAAATTTAAGGGGCGAGTCCTCAAAACCAAGACTATATTGGGGCGTGATTATTAAATTACGAGTGTTTCCAGCCGTACGACCATTCTTTTGATCTAATTGGTGTGATACGAACGTTTCATGAATCACACGTGAAGCCTAATGAAGAGGATTTCTGCTTGATATCTGCGCTGGTTTCTACATTAGGTTGATAAATGAGGGCCACTGAGTGCCACTAGCATTTTTGGAAGGTGAACGTGTCTAAGCCGGCACTGCATTTACTCCTGCGTTATATATATATACTTTAAAATGACCTTATGGACAAGCCGGTTTACACTCACAGTCACTGTAAGACTGGTTGACTAAAGGCCAGACACCTCAGAGGCAGCACTTGAGGGTTTTATCTACATTGTAAATGCATTGATATTGCCATGTTAGCATGGAAATCCCTGTGACTCTATCACATGTGCCGTTTTTCCACTAACGGTACTTGCTCGACTCGGCTTGCCTCGGCTCAACCGTTGCCCCGTCCTTCCTTTTTCTATTGCAGATTACTACCGCCTCATGTGGGAGGTGAGCCATGGCTGGTCGTCACAGTAGCAAACTGCCATGAACTAACCTAACACAGAACGTCGAAGGTGTGTTGTTTTTGATACTCGGGCATGTTGCCACAGCCGGAAGGCTAATTAGTTTGTAATGAACCTGGAGGCAGCAAAATGATGAAGGCGCAGTGATTAGTGATGATTCTCTCTGACCAATCAGTAGTCTGCAGGTTGACGTGTCACCTTTTGGTGTTGCCTCAGCTCGCTTGGAACCGCAACTGAGGTAGTTCTACAAAAAGTACCTGTTAGCAAGACTTTTTTTCCTAATGAAAAACCACAAAAGGCGAATAGAGCCGAGGCGAGTCGAGTTGATACCATGCAGTGGAAAAATGCCAACGGTCTCATCAAATAATGCAAAGACCTGCCACCAGATGAGAAATCCACCTTTAAGAAATGTAGTCATGCTTCAGGTGTATAATAATAGTGTGCATCACACCTACTGCTGTGATTTCCTAAAGGTAATTATTTGTATTAAATGTTGTAATACAACTGCACCCTATTTCATAACCCTTAATAAAATGCCCTAACATCATAGACACATGCACAGAAAATGTTCATGTTTGAACTGACTCATAGTTATACCAACCTGCATAACAGCGTTGAAGAAACAGGTGTTACCAAGGTTATTTATGCCTTTGACGGGGACCAAGGTGCTGTTGATGGCTGGGCTTTTGCCTTTGGGCGAGTCAGTGTAATCTGATGGTTCCTCTAGCAGCTTGATGATCTTGGGTGATGCTCCTGAAACACAGCAAAAACAAAACAGGTCAGTTATGCAGTATTGTATATTTGTAAAATTATTCAATAGAGACACAAGCCTGGAATTTACAGACAGATAACGGGGATATGGAGTGTGAGTGCTCGTTGATATTGACAAAAGAGTCAGTTTCTAAACCCTGATTTGGCTTTTACTTAAGGTTGTTGTTTTTTGTATTATTAGTTGGCGATCAAGCTTCAAGATATAACTGAGATGGTGGCTGAGTTGGTAATTTGGTTGGAATTGAGGGACGATTGAGATTGTGGCACAACAGAAAAGAATTGGGCTCGGCCTTGAAGCGAGACTAGGGCTGAGAGCAGGGTGCTGGGATGGCAGCTGGAAGGAAAGCTGGGTCATTTGGGAAAGCAGATGACAGCTGTAGAAGTTTCCACTGGTTAGTGAGGAAGGGGTGGGGGCTGGGGTTAGAGAGATGGCTCTCCAGAGCCAGCTGTTACTCCTGATCACCAATGAAAACTAACATTTAACAGCTAATCAGTCACAGATGGTCAGAATCTAACAGTGACATCCAGATAGTGTGCTGGGGGACAGACTGGAGTGGGTAGTGTAGCTGTGCGAGCTGATGGTGTGCCAACAGCTAGAAAAAATAAAAGCCCACACCACACACTGACACCTTAGCAGGTACTGATTCGCTTAGTAGTAAGGAATCCTGAAAATGGAGATTAGAGTAGACGAGGTCCTCATGGGTTGATGTGTATTCGGTCACAAGAATTACCTGTCAGCAAGTTTAAAAAGGAGCCAAGCAACCTTTTACTGCCACACTCTCTCTTACTAGTGATCACTTAATGGATATTTCTACGTTTTTTTCTAAACTTTGCATTGTTACCCAAGTGTCATGGTGGTCAGGAGAGACTCTCTGCAGCGGTTAAAGTACAACAAGTTATGGATGCCGGCATTAGATTCTTTGCTACAGCTCTGTTGATAGAGACTGGTGTTCACATAGAACACTTGAAGTATACTTAAGTTAGAAAAAACAACCAGTTATAATATACAATGCAGAACTAAATATGTAATTCAGTGTAACGGCATCTGCTAAAACACTACTTCAAATTCCACGAGTTGAAACATGTCTATCACACAAGCTGGACAAAATATGGATCATTTATAAGTAACATTAATTTAAAGACTATTGTAATATTATAGTTTTCAATAAATGTTAACTAGACTTTCCACTGCTTTCTGTGTAAAATTGGTAGTTGCAGTTGGGGAAAGAACGGCTATGTGTGAACACACTATAACAGAAAGTGATTATTGAGGCATGGAGCTGTTCACTCAATACAAAATTGAAAAAGTTTTACAGATCCAAAAAAAAACAGCCAGTTGGCTGCATGCAGGATATCTTGGGCTCTATGATGAATGACAAGCTCAGTACAGTACACACATGGTGCCATCTATTTGGCACAATATAAATTAACTTACTGGTAATAAAAGAGATATGTAATCAGAATGGAAAAAAAACATAGAAAACAGTCGAGAAAGAAAGTCCGGGCTCGGAGACAAAGCAGTGTTGTAGTGGACTGCCATGGCGTCCACTCTGGTCAGGCCTGTTTTGGTGCTCAAGTGTGTGGCTAACACGTTTGTTAAGGCTGGGGTGCACACTGATTTAATGTTTTGAAATGTAATTGTACATTTAGTACAGTAAAGAGGATAGCATGATGATGAGAAACTGTGTATTGACACGCAGTGCTGGGCGGTGTACCGGTTGATCCTGTAAACCGGTTTTAAAACGTTTCACTTCCAGGTACATGGCCCCAAAGAGCACTACGGTCGGGGCAAGCTATGAGCGTATTAAATGGGAACCCCTAATAACTGCGTACACTTCTCATTCAATCTCAAGCCTCAATCCTTGTCTATGACATTCCCTGCATATTTTTACTATTGGAAAATTAGCTAGTTTGCAGTACAAACGAATAGAACAGCTACACAGGAGATAAGGTTGAAAATATGTGAGTTTTAGTTTAAATAATATTGTGCACATTGAGCATTTCTTCAATATAAGCCAATCAAAGGAAATTCAATTGAACCGTTCATAATCAAATAACCTGCACCTTTACTCTCACCACTCTTCTCCTCAACATACAGTGGCCTTGCCCTTGAACATTTAATTCACAGTACCACTCCTTGTGTCCAACACATTTATTAGCAGTAACTCCACTGCTGGCTGCTACCTCACAAGCTTTTTCTCTTCAAGGCCAGAACATAAGCGGCAGTCAGGCATGGGCTGGCAACTTGGATTTTAGACTCGATTAAATTCAACGCAAAGTAATGTAGGTAAAAGGCACACTTTTAAGTTAAACAGAGTTGAGAAGAAAAATACAGATACATGAATACACACGCATACAGTACAGTTTGCTGCACTAACTGTGTTGCTTTAAATTTCCGTTTTTAGGCCTAACTGAAAAATGGTCAACAGTGAAGAGAAAGGAAGAGAGCATGTTTGTAGGCTTGTCTTGTAGTTTGGGGACTGAGAAGGTTCAGCTTGTCGGGACGGCTTTTGCGGCGCTCCACCCAGCAGTGCGAAATGCATCTGGCCTTCCGTGCTAGCAACATCTGGAGGCCTAATTCCAACTTCAATATGCAGCCATAAGGGAGCTCCCATATGTCAACACACAAAATGCATGGAAAACAAGTGGATGTGGGGTAAGACCGCAGACCTGAGCAGGAAAGAAAAAAACTGGATTTCTGGATTTGGTGTGAGACAAAGAAGGTGTGAAGAGGGATGTGTTTACAACATGTGAACTGAGCAAAAGAGAAAGTAATTGAGAGAAAGAGTATGCAGATGCATGTGCCTACTTGTTGTGTTTGTAAAGAGGATCCACAAAATCAAAAGACTGAATGCAACTTGAGTGTAAGAGCTTTGACTGGCACTTTGGCTAAGAGGGAGCAGAGGAATGAGAAAACTAACTGGGCGGAATGGGGATGCCGATGGACACACTCTGCATCTGGGACCGTCACCCAAGGTAAACAATGTTCAGGGAGCCATCTGGCTGAGACTGGGGAGAGGGGAGCAGAATGAGGCAATGGGATGGGGGGGGCAGTCGGTGGAGGGAAGGGTTGCAACGAGCACAAGCATATGGAAACGCAGATTTTTCCTCTCCCTGCAGCAGTCGGCGAAGGCAAATGTCAGCATGCGCTGGGTCCACGCTTGACTGTGCTGCACTCGGCACCACCACCTGGCCCTCCTTGCTCAGCCACCGAGTATGGGCAGCAGTGACACTGTGGAGCCTTTCCCCAGGGTGGAGGAAAGCATCACGGTGCTCAGGATTGTCCACATGCACAAATATTCGCTAACACCTCCTGCACTCCCTGCTCTTTTTCACACAAGAGATACACAAAGAAACGTGGGCCTTGTTTACCTACACCGAGAACAGTACTAGGGTGCTTGCAAAAGAAGAAAAGAAACACACAAGCTCAACTGAAATCTTTAAAAAAGCATTATGTTCTGTCGTGCATGTGTCTGCATTGTTTTGACATTTTGTCGAGCGCAAGCAAGGCCAACACCAGACCTAAGAAGAAAATTCAAGCTCATGAAGCAATGGCATAAACAAAAAAAAAAACATTTTTTTAAATTGTTTTATCATTTGTTTTACACCAAAATTTGCAAAATTAACAAAATTAACAGGATCTAACTCCATGATCTAACTCCATAACTCCACTCCAAGTTTTTTTTGTCTCAAAGCCACTTTGTTCATATAATAAAACAAAAAAAAACAGGAACTTGTAAAAGTATATTTTTTACAAAAAGGCTTATTTGAGTGGCTTTTTCATAGCCTTCCTAATCTGGTCCACAGTTGGGCTGAGATGCCGTCAAATTGTATGGCCAGTGGGCTTAATGACTCCCTGTTCACTCACAGTGCAGCAGTGTGGAGGTTCAAGTCCAGCTCCCCTCATGCAGAGCAGGCAGTCAAGAGGAAGGCCAGGCAACACCAAATGTCTTATTAATTCACTAATTTGTTGTGACTGCAGGGCACAAAAAGCCTGTTTTCTTGCCATCTGAGGCTAAGAGTACCCAGTGCCATGTTTTACACACACACACACACACACACACACACACACACACAGCTTTTGCTACTCACTATCTGGCCTACTTTCATGTGCGGTGGTGGGAATAAAGACAGGATCACCCTTGATTACCTCCATGAAAGCACCACCAGGGGACAAGCATCTTCCTGGCTACTGACTCGGCTGAGCTAAACTGACAGAAAACTGAGGACTTCGGTTTTCAAAATACAACAACCAGGGGCAGGAGGCCAGGTGAATAAAGGTACAGTAATCACACAGCACTATCGCTATCATCTACTTCAGCCAAGGGTAGTAACGAGAAGTTGTCTCCACCGCAGCCTCTCTGATCTGCAGTCTGCTGACTTCGTTCCAAGTGTGTGTATGTTTGGGTGTGTGTTTTTTCCGAGGAGCTCAGCCCCGAGCAGGGGAGCGGCTGCAGCATGATGATAGATACTGTAGTTTTTAGCCCCAGGGCCAATTTAATACTGGGATTTGATTCCCATCCATTAATAAAATGGGTTTCCTCAATCATGGCGTTTCAGGCATTTCAGTCTTTTATGATGTGTTCTTTGCACATGTTCATACCACGATGGCGGTGAAAATACGATTTATCGGTCAGCATCCCTACAGAATACATCTAATATCTATATTCACATTACAAACACCGCCTATGACTATCCCTGTCACAATATGGCCACAATTAAGCATTTTGACAATACACGGCTCAGCCTTATACTAAGTTTTGACGTATCTTGCTGGGATTCAAGAAGAGCAATTCCTTTTGCAAAGCCATTTTGGGGAAAATGCATAAATATGTATCTAAAGATATTTAAAGCTTACATATCGTAGGAGGGCCCAGCTCTACCGCACACATTTTTCTATTCTTATCTATAATCACAGAATTTATTTGAAAGATGGACCGGGCTCTTTAAAATCAATTATAGTGTTTCTATAAATTCTGAATCTAGTGACGACAAAGCTATTCAACTTTTAAAATAGACCTACAGTCTAGCATCAAGCTTATTATTTTTTTCACAGATAGTTCAAGCTGCAAAATAATTTGAAAAATGTGGCAACGTACTGAATGATGTGTTAATATAGAAATTGATAACAATCCCTATAAAACAGACAGAATGTACAGATTCCAATGAGAAGCAGGCTCCAATGCCTTTTCAGATTCACCATTTTAATTTGCTCCACAAAGACTCCCCAGCTGTGTGACAAGCTGGAGTCTAGCTCTCTGAGGTCAAGTCGCTTCGTACCGGGACTCTGGTACTAGAGCTGAAAGCCTTGATGGTGAGAGAGCACAGTTAATTGACTTTTTTTCTACCCTTAGTTGCTGTTGTACAAAATTATTATAGATTCTGAAAAAAAAAAAAAAATCCTTGCTGGGGCTCTTTTGTGCTTGGGGACTATAGGAAAAACAGTACAACAGCAGCTTCTTCTGAAAACATGGCCTTCACACTGAAATTCAATTTCACAAGCCCCTTTACAGACAACAACCGCCTATTTTGCAGCAACAATTGCTGCCCGCTTCTACACCCATTTGGCTGACCGGTGTGAAACAATTGGGGGACAGGACAGGTAACAGGTAGTCTAGGCAAAGGGGAAAGTGTATAAACTATGGTAATTAAGAAACAGCATCACTGTAAGAACAATGTGGAATCTAAATGAATATGTTTATGTTTATTGTCCCCATGGGGAAGTCAAGAACTGGCCCATGCTCCTCTTCCTCGTCATATAGGAGACTAACCACGGCGGCATCATCCGCATACTTAATAAAGGGTCTGTTAGGGAAAGTGCTGGTGCATGAGTTTGTGTACGGGATGAACATCAGAGAAGATGAAACACATCCCTTTGGAGATCCTGTGCAGGTAGTCATTTCGTCAGAGAGAGAGAGAGGAACTCTTACTCGCTGTACTCCACATCTAAGAAAATCAATCCATGAGACCACATCATCTTCACGTAACAATTCTTCTGTTAAAATATTTGCTTGAAAATAGGGGCTTAACGGTATTAAACGCAGAAGAAAAATCAGCATAAAGGAGTTTGGCATGAGCCTTTGGTTTCTCTAAATGAATGTGCAGAAGATGCAGTAGAGTTGCAACATAATCTTCAACTCCTCTGGATGCTTGATACGCAAATTGCAAAGGGTCTAGAAGATGCTGCGTTTTGGACATAATGTAGCTCTTAACTAGGCACTCAAAGCACTTTATTACCAGTGAAGTTAATAGAAGAGGCCTGGAGTCATTTGGCTCTTTAGGCCTCGGGATTTTTGGCACTGGTACTATTGTGGATGTTTTTCAGACAGTGGGGACTCTATTCATGTTGAGAGAGGACTCTAACAATCCTGTAAATACAGGTGTGCGCTCCTCCGCACCATATTTAAGAACATCTCCTCCAATACGGCCAGGGCTTTTTCTAATATTACATCTTTTAAAAAATTGGACTACTTTTGTCTCTTCTATGCTTCTGCTAGAAGTAAGTGCAGTCAAGGTGAAAGCTTCAGCACTCACGCTGCTCAAAACGGATTGTAATGGGGAAGCTAAACTTAGGTACAGTTTGTTCAGAGTAGTGTTATGTAGAGAGATATTTGAAACTGGAAATGTGTACATTTGTCAACCAACTGTAAAGTATGTCTAATTTCTAAATCTGTCCATTTCTTGCACTCTGTGACCTCCTGTTTGTCCCTAATGTTGCGGGTGCCTGGGTAAAGCTGAGTAATTAAACACAATCTCTTAAAGAATCTGCAAATTCCTCAGGTCTGTAATGTCTTTTGCAGATAAAAGTTCCTTCCTTTACAGGGAGAGGTTGTGCTCTTGTGCCATTGTACATCCTGCACTTACTGCTATTGCACTTCTGGAACTAAACTGCATGTTGCCTTGTACATGTACCTGTGTAATGACAATGAAGCTGAATCTAATCTAATCTAATCTCTGCTGCAAGGAATACATCGTGCATGAGAATGCAAATAATCATTCTTTCTGAAACATTATTTTCAACATTCTGCGAATGTGTGTGTTGTGTGTGTGTGTGTGTGTGTGTGTGTCCACTGAGAGTTAGTGTGCTCCAGCTGTAAGGATCCAGTCGCTCTGACTTGTTGAGGACCCTGGCTCCCACTAGTGCAGCACACAGGCCCGGAGGTGGTGAGACATACTGCGGCTCGACAGAGGAAACAAGGGACAGAAACGGATAGGGATGGAAAGACAAAGAACAACAGAGCAGTGGCTGAAGCCCACGCAGCTGCTCTTGTTCTTCAGGGAACCCAGCCGGGAAGCATCGCTCAAGCGCCTAATTCCGCTAATGTGTGCAGTCATGCGGTATGAACGGAGTGGGTGGAGGTGGGGGGGGGGTTTGCTGCAGCATCAACCCTGCAACTCTGAAGCTGTGGCTGAAAGATGGGGGACCAGCGTGACCGGGCCTGGATGGCTGGCCTCCGGCCACCGGGCTAAGCTGAGGTGGTCGGTGAGACCGAACGTGGTGATGCCCACCACTCTGATCAGCTCCAGCCTGTTAAGAGGCCTCTCAGTGTGCCAGCCCAAAGTATTAGAGGTGCGGGGAGGCGGGGAGGCAGGGACAGAAGGTGTAGGAGTGTGTGAGTAAGGAAAGGGAGTAGGGGGATAATATCTATGTGGTTGACTGACTGGGCAAGGAGGGCTCAGGTGGCTTGAGTGAGGTCAGAGGACATTAGACTGAAATTAGGCAGCCAGGCTGTCAAATATCAGTGTGAAAGCAACCTGCTGCAACACAACTCTCATCAAATTTAAATTCTTCACATGATTTTACAGGGAAAATTGTCAAAATCAATTAATGTGCAATATATACTGTATGTAGTGTGTTTCTTTTGACTTTTAAATGACAGACCGCTCTTCAGTTTGAAAGACCGACTGGACTTTGATGACCATCATAAAGCATGAAGAGTGGCTCTTCAAGCCCTAAGCAGCTTAGTAAATCAAAAGAGAAGCAGCACCCATAATGAATAATGCATGTAACACAGAGTGGTGTCCGCCGTCACGCTGGAGTTTTGCCTAATAACGCACATGTAGGACCACAGGTTAAATCCAGAGATTCAGGTGACCACTGCCACCAGGGGGAGCAGGTGTGCAATAACACCTTTTAACCTATGTGACCAGGTAAGCCTATTCCTCTGTAATAGCTGTCACTTTGTTTAACAGTCATAGTCTGGTATACAGTCATGGGATTATTGTGCTGTTAGCTTCTGGTGCATTGGTGTATTGCGGACACTAAGACATTAAGACTCTGAAACAAGTCCAGATTTTCACACATAAGCCGCTAATAAACCCTTAATATTATAGTTTTTTTTAACTCTTTTTTGCTGAGAACCACTGTAGGTTGTCTGTGTTCAAGGCCAATCATTTTCTACTTCAACTGAAAAGGCTGGAAATTATAAGAATGAATACTCCAAATGAATTGATTTCAGCCTTGCTGAAACTGCCGTTAGGATGCATGTGTCTAATAAAAGCTTTGGTATTGGGCCAGGTCTCCGGGATTTTGCCTAACACCTTACCTGATGTTGCCTTGACAGAGTGCTTTTGTAAAAAGTCCAGGGTCTGAGCCAAAGCCTTCCTGTTGCAGTGCGTGGAAAGCTCCTCGTTACATTCAAAACACCTGTTATAATGAGACAGGGTCATAGACAGACACAAAAAAGCTTTATGTTATTGTGGTACTTAAAAACCCTTTAAGAAACTATTGCTGTAACCCTTATTTAAGAATGGAATTACTTGGCTGAAGTAGAAAAGCATTTAACCCTTATGTTGTCCTCGGGTCAAATTGACCCATTTTCTTGTATCAATGTTATTTTTAATTCCTCAAAATAACATAACTGATTTCACATAATACTCTTTGGCAAGTACAACTCTCTACTTTCATTAATTTTGGGGTGTCCTATTCAATTTTATAGCATTTGAAAAGAAAATGGAAGTGTTTTTGAAATAGTATTGATAAAAGGTTGACATATTCCAGTCTGTGATTATCCATCTACATCCATTCCTTTAATTTTAGTCTCAATAATTCCTAATTTTTGCTTTTCTAACTCAAACATTAGGTACAATTTCCTATAAATGAGGTTTATTGACCATAAATTCCCAAAATAACTGTAAAACTAAAGTTAATAAGTTAGTGTTACGTAGAGTTAAAAACAGCAAAAAAGTTACAAACATTGTCCAAAAAAACGTCAAAAGTGTTGAAAAAACGTAAGAAAAAGTTAAAAGCATCGATAAAAAGCGTCAACAAAAGGATTGATTTTCACACAATCAGAACACAAATAATGGAGTGAAATGATGCCAAATGAAATCTAGGTCTGAAAACAGGAACTGCACTGACAATTGTGGTAGCCAAGATCATCTGTGTGGCATGCGTCAAGACATCCACGGCTATTGTTTCCTACGTAAGCACACACTGACGGTATCTTGTCATGTGTCAGCGCAAGTTGACACAAATTGGCAATGTGTGCCATCTCGGCTATTCATTCCAGTTTCCAATGACTGCAGTTTGAGGGTTCCTACCAGGCCTTCCAGGTGCTCAAGCTGATGGTGATGCAGTGAGACTCTGGGTGGAAAGCTTGGTGGTGCTCGACAGCGTGCTGGATCCCTGACTGGTTACAGCCCTGTAGGACAGGTAGTGTAAAATGTTTCAGTTAGACATCTTTACTAACAAGCACAACATACATTCACAGTACACATGGCTATATTTAAAGACCATGGAAAACTGTCCATCTTAATAAGCCATGTGGTAGAGCCAAAGCTAGAAGGGTAAAAAATAATAAAAATGTGTAAGCCTTTTGGCAATATACAATGTACAGTTTATGTGCACATGCATGCAAAAAAAGGTATCTGTCTAATTAGAAAAATAGTTGTGTGTGTCTATTGATTTAAATTTCAGAGTTCAGTATTTATGTGCCGTTAGGAAAACAGCACATCAAGATTATCTGGCATTACTTCAATGTAGAACATGCAGGTTTAAATCTACGTGTGCTTGGCTCTGAGTCATTTCTGGTGCAATAATTCTCTTGTCATGTGAGAAACCACTTTAATTCATACTAAGTATTTTGGTGGCTGACAGAGCAGTACTAGTAAACACACACGCAGGACTCCAAATGCCGATGATAATATTGGCACTCTAGGTTAATGATGATAATGTCCTTCTGTGTAATGACGTTGTGTATATTCAAGAAGAATATATCACAAGTATATTGGTACTTTCCAGGATATATAGCAAAATCCCAAAGTGTGCTATGTATTGTGCTACACATTTAAAAGACAATTAAAACAATTCTTACCTGAAAGCCACACTTTAAGCACACCAGGATGTCATGGGATGCTGCCGGCTCTCCTTCGATCATGGTCCTCTCCTTTAGGCACTCAGAACACACCAGCCACACATTGGAGAGCACTGATTTCTTCACTGAGCTCAGGTCCACGGCCTTACTCACATGCTGGCAAGTCAACCCTGGTTATAAAACAAAATATAATGTAATGACTAATTGACCCGTTAATCGCTTTTAGGGACCAATTTAGGACTCTGGGTGAATATATTTCTAGAGGAAGACAATGTGCACACATCTGATGTTAATTACATAACGTGGGACAACCCCAAATAAAAATAACTATATATATATATAGTATATAAATAAAATTCCCCATTATAGATATTCCACTTGTGTCACACTCACAGGTTTACAATAACATATACCTTTGTTGCCCTGGTCTAGTTGGACAAATTTATAATTTAAAACAAATTTTTTTTAAAAGATCACTGTTTAGTGAAACCAATGTGGGTGTTTTAATGGAGTCAACAGTTAAAGGCAATACGATGAATGTACTTAATGAACATTTTTACAGAAAGAGATGGTTTTTCTTAAACACGTACACTGCTTTTTGAGCACATCTTAAAGAGTTGATCCCGTTCACTAGCCACTGTGCTAGACTCTGCCGAATCAAAACTCCCATTCCTAACTTTAACAGTGTGGTTCCCTGTACTGCTACTTACCACTGACTTCATCTGACGACTCCTCATCCCGAGGTTTCCTAGGTTTATTAGTCCGCTTAGTCATTTCGGCGGCTTTTAAAGAGAAGGGATCCTTTAGACGCATCTGGAGCTCTGGATGGAAAGATTGAGGACAAACATAGGGGTTACTAGACAGAATTAAACCACCTCAACATATCTGTGTTTCAACAAAGGTAAGTTAATGTATCCAAGCTTGTCCATTTTACTTATCAGAGCACACAATACTTTAAAAACCAGCTACAGTGCAGTGTATCTGTACCGTAATTAGTTTATTGTTTAATTTGTACTTTAGCACAGCTGATCAATGACTGGGAGCCATTGTAAAGGGTTCATCTCAGGGTATTTACATCTGCAACAGATGAACTTATACCTTTCCCTGGAAAGAATCATTTTAATAAGCTTCCAGGTATGAATGTGTAACTGTGAATGTGATCAGGGCGTTCCTGCAAAAGAGAGGCTTCCTCTCAGTGAACCCACCGTGGATAAGTAAAGGTATAAAAATATACAAAATAAAGTCTTATTTTTTAAATCTAGGAGCACATCCTATACAACCAATGGCAATCTTAGGTCTACATCCCACAGACATCTGCCAACACTTGGCATCTTCCCGGATGATATCAGGTCTGTACTGCAGCCATGTTCATTTCTTGCTTTTTGGGGGGGCTTAACAACCTAAATCTGGTCTTTAGCAGGTGGACTGCTCAAGTGGACTGAGGTCAGATGAATGTCTCTGCCTGTCAAGAAGCTCATAGGTTTAAGATGTCATGTTTGAAACATCATCATGTTCCTACTGTTTACCCTATATAAGCTACTGTAACCCTTGTGCAATCTTATCTTTTTCCCAGTCACATTGCTATTTTTAAGACATGGTATCGGAGTTCTGACCCCAAACAACAGAGCATGTGTCCATATAGTGAAGGATTGCACAGTAACGATATGTCACCAAGAATAAAGGTGGTACTACATTAGGACAACTACCCAGTAATGTGAAAATAACACGGTTAAGAAGCATCAATTAGCCCCAACCGTCCAATGTAAGTGAGCAAAAGAGGCCTTTCGTTAACAGTTATATATCGTGTCAACGAAATTTATAAGAATTAATAAACAACTTTTCCAATTAGCTAAATGTGGCCAAAAGTCGTATGAACTCACCTCTTTATTTTTGCTCCTATGCTGACTGTGTTAGCTAACCCGAAGCCAACAGAGTGAGATGTCAACTCTTCCAAGCTAGCAAACAGGCTAGCTAGCTACATTAGCTTGTCAGAATAAATAACACACTAACTTGGTGTTTTATCCAACAGTGCATTGAGATATTAAAGCATGTCAAAGAAAAGTAAACAGTACCGACAACAACAGCACGCTTCTCTCAATAACTGTTGGTTTTTTATTTTGACTTTCTTAATGTGTTTAGGCTTACGGTAGCATCAACTAGCAAAACCAGTCAACATGTGACGCACTACGGCAGCTCAGTTGGCCAAATGCTAGATTCATGTGCAATTGTAAATCTCATATGCTACAGGGTCATTGGTTCTAAGCATAGACCGTCAAGTTACAAACAGACATAGTGATAGCGGTCAGTAAAGGTAGCCATATTCCTCTACGGCATGAAGCCTTAATGTGTTATGTTGTATGTATTATTTCAAACAGTCTATGATTATGTTATGAGAACTCTTGATAAATCGAGGGTCAGATGTGAGACGTGTGGTTGTCAATTTCCCGTCTTTCACATGACATTGAATGCATCATAACTATCTCTGATCATTCTTTAGTGCATAAGTTTCAGCTACGTAGCCCACATAGCGCGTTTGTGTTGATAATGCTTCTATATTTGAAATGTCAGGTTAATGCAGTGGTTCTCAAACTGTGTGGCACGCTCTACCTATGTGGCACAGAGCATGGATGCATCAAGAGAATTTGACACGGGGCCAACAGTCTATGGATAATACACATGGGACTACTTCCCATAGGATTAGTGGATTATATTTACAAGAAAGAAAAACGAACCTTTTTTACTGTATGCATTTTAGAGATTTTACAAAGTAGTTGTCCCACATTTCTACCATAAAAGGACTTTAAATCTAAAACTCGAGGGGCTTGAAAGCTATTTTTCTCCATAAATCCAGCCAAATATTTGACCTGACAGCTCTAAAAACACCAATAATTAAAATCAAACTGTATGAATATGGAAGTTTTTCCAAGTAAATTCCAACAGTTTTACTGTAAAATGACTTTAAATGTGACACTGGAGGTGCTAAAAAACGACTTGGCTCAGTAATTCCAGACAATGAGATACATGAGTAGGATTTATTTGAATACACCCTTACTGAAAATCCAACATTTTACTGTCTAATTTATGAAATTTTGTAAAGTACATTCACACATTTCATAAACACATGAAAGCTCAGATGGGCCAATCTGGAATCTGCTCCTTATGACATCATAAGGGGCAAGGTTATTGCCCCTTTCTCTGCTTTTGCCTGACCAGAGATGACCAACAATAAAAGTCCTTTCACAATTTAGTGGAACTGTATTTGTACTGTATAAGGGACAAAGGTTACATATTTTACTTTTGGTGAAAATACATTAATCTTGTTTTTATATGTACTTTGTAGTAACACCTTATTTTGAAAACCGGTAGTAGTATAGTAGTCTACTGCGCTACAACATTGGCTACCTTGACCACGGAGATCCGAGCGTCGGCTGGCATGACCCGACCGCGGTATCTTTTTCACGGGCAGAACAGTTGTGCAAACAATAGTGATGAACTTGTCGACTAAGCAAAGCAGCGTTTCAAGTAAGAACATATCATGACAATTGCTCCTTCCCCTCTCTCTTTGTCACTCTCATTCAAACACACGGCGCGCTACGGGATCCATTGTAGCTGTCTCGGTAACGTTCCCCAGTTCTGAGGACGCATTAAAGCTGACGGTTTGCGCCACGGTTCACGTCCTGTTAGTTGATTAGCTAGCCCTATCGCTCCGGGATAAATCGACAACGTGCTTAACTCTTAACTCGTGCTTAAACGAGTCCAGAAGAAATCATAAGGAAGCGTTTCTTTCTCTTCGGTTATTTTATTTGAGAGGCCAGTGTGTTTTTTGTTGACAGAAAACTCTAGCATTTTACAATAGACAGCACATAAACCATCAATCATCATCCCAGCGGCGAATGAATTGTGTTTGAGTTTTCCCACTGTGCTTTACTGACCAGAACGCATCAATACACAATCAACTCAATCGTCCTACCATGGCATAGCATATATTATGCTCAATCTACAATAATTACCTTAAACTGGGCATCCTTTCTCTTCTCTTGACTGGTGGCTAGCAGGTAGCTAGCCTATTAGCCTATCTCCATATCTGCCGACCCAAACTAACATTCTAAGAGCCCAGCCCTTCATTGCGTATATGTCTCGTCTGTATTTTATTTTAGTGTGCTATGGACCTTTCTGCTTCCTTGATAAAGGTTATTTTAATAGTAATTATAATAATAATTATTGTTGTTAGTTAGTTAAGGGGTGTAAACGTGTTTACCTCCAAAGGGGGAAAAGGAAGGAAATGTTTTAGTACCATGTTAATGGTTTCGCGTTTGATAACTGAAAGGTTTTTGGACCTTTAAGGGATCCGTACTTGTGCACATGCGCAGGTCACTCGGCAGGGTCGTCTGTTTTAGCCATAGACAGTTAAAGCAAAGGAAGGAATCTTGAAGTTTCCATGGGATGACCATACTAGCTGTCATACGCAGTGTAATTATTACGGGTTCATGTTGACAAGGCCATAGATAAAGGAAGCAAAGCGTTAATAAAGTGTCGGTAACCGGGTAGCTAATATAATATGGCTCTCCGAAGGTGTTTTGCAGGGGTTGTTCCGCGGCTGTTATGGAACAGTACCGTCCTGTCTGGGTCCTCCGTCCCGGGGGCACGAAGCTCTGTGCTCCGCCTTGTCAACACTCACCACGGTTGCAAAAGTGAGCTTCACTCACCTTTAGCTTTGCATTAATTTGTATTTCCACTGCCTCGCGACATAATAAGATGTTTTTAACCCTCGTGTTGTCTTCCCGTCAACCTTCCGTCGTCTTTGTGCTTTTCTGGGTTGAAATTTCAACATTTTGTTGTTCTTTTGCCACAATATTATCGACGTTTTTGAGAATTGTATTACAAGTTGTCTCTTTTTAGACATTTTTTGTGTCTCTTTTTCCAATGTTTTTGTCACTTTATCAGCATTTACAAAAACGTTTTTCTTCTGCGTGTTTGTAGTTTTTCTTTCTCAAACATCGTGTCACCTTTTTCAACGTTCTTTTGTCATAATTCTGAGAGAGTTCATAAGAGAGTTCATAAGAGAGTTTTTGTAAACGGGTCAAATTTGTCCCGAGGATAACAGGAGGGTAAAATTATTCATATGTGGCGTGCTGTGTGTGTGTTTCGCTTTCAGCTACCGAGTTGCTGCTCCGCGGGTTCAGTTCAACGCCACCGAGCACGGATGTGACTTACAAGCAGCTGAAGCAGCTCCTGGCGGGCGGGAAGGTTGTACTTATAGACGTCAGAGAGCCCTGGGAACTCAGGGAGTACGGCGTCATCCCCGGGTCAATTAACGTTCCTCGTGAGTGTTCCTCAAAATAGACAGAAAGTCAGTGTTAGGGCAGGAATGTAACGTCAGACTAACTTGTTAGAGCAATAGTGTCTAAATTAATACATTTGAGAATGTTCATGAATCATAAAGTCTTTTGCACATAATATTTAGGCCCTATGCATTAAATTACCCAGAGTCTGTTGCTGCTCTGCAGGCTTTTTTAATGTATGAATTGCAATTCTTTAAAAGTTCATTCCCAGTCAAATTTACAATATTTATACATGGATGACACCTGCAAAAAACTTGGTAAATTGTATGGGGGAGGACAAGTGTCCCACTTTTGTGTCCCACTTTTTTAATGGTTAACACTTATTTTCATTCATTCATTTATATTTATTATACAGGGAAGTTAAAAGTAACATTACAGCACAATGTAAACGGGCCTGACTCAGTTTAAAAACTGGTTTTCAGCAGGTTCCTGTTCTGCGGAAACATAAAACATGGTACAGCACGTCGGGACAGACAGACATCTGTATAGTCCATATCGATATGGACTAGACAAATTTAGACAACTAAAACAACAATACACAAAGACATTTATACAAATTTATAAAAGAGATTTCTAATAATCCTCATAAGTGAATGGGTACAATGCTACAACAGTTCCCAGAAACCACCAGGGTTTGGTTTTATCTAGATTTAAAGTGCTATACACTTGACCTCTCTGTGCTTCTTTGACATTGCAGTGGGACAGGTGAACACTGCCCTCCAGCTGGGTCCGGAGGAGTTCAGTGAACAGTACGGTGGTGAAATGCCCCAGCAGACGGATAACATTGTGTTCACCTGTCTGAAAGGGATCAGGAGCAAGGACGCGCTCAACACTGCCGCCTCGCTGGGATACAAAGAGTGAGACGTGTTTCTATGGCATACATCTCTTTCAAAATCATTGCTTTTCACCTCATTATTAAGCCTTTTCATTATTGAATTATTGTAGCAATGTACAGTGGTGGTCATCATTTAAGAGATCGGCATTGGGAACTTTCCATAAAATCGTTTCTCAAAGCAAACCAAACCTGCTGTTAGGCTAACTGAAATAAAACCATGCCTTTCTCTATGTATGGGAGGGGGGGGGGGGGGGG
>NC_048412.1:2235565-2243685 GCF_013103735.1 Etheostoma cragini | reverse complement strand
GGGGGGTATTTTAATTTCAAAGGCCAAGGGAACTTTATCAGGATGTATAGTATCCTGATCCATGAAATAACTGGCCTTTGATAATGAAAATCCGCCTGCCTGTATGGGAATTTAACATAGGGGTGTATACTTATGCCCCCTGTATTTTAAGGAAGAACATTTATTTATTCACAAAGAAAATGGGGGTTCTTAATGGTTTGATTTTTCCCAATTTTCTTTTTTAAATTAAGGCACTAAGATCAATTTCCAAAAGATGATTTTTTAAAAAAAATTTTTATTCCTCAAAGGCAAAGGCTAGTATACCAGTACATTTTTATGGCTGAGTTTTGCATGTGACGGTTGTAAATCATCACAAGACAGTATCACCAAGTTAAACCAACTTGAGATTTTGGACCCGATGTTGCATAATGCCAACCCATCATGCAGTGCTCTTTTGGGAGCTTCCACATAGCACATCTCCAGTGCCTGTGACTGAAAAGTAGAAAACACTACTGTAGAGGCTAAGCCTAAGTGTTAAGCCTCTGAGGCGCTGTAGTGTAATTTATCTGTTTAACAGAACATAAAAAACAAATTAAATTAAAGAAATAAAAAAAAATTCCATTCAAGGGTGTGGTAGAAACCTGTAGCGGTTTACAACCACAATTGAAGTACACACACACACACACACACACACACACACACACACACACACACACACACACACACACACACACACACACACACACACACACACACACACACACACACACACACACACACACAGACCTACAAAATCCCAAACACAGGTACCCTGTACCGCAGGTTGAATACGTGACACACTTTTTACTTTGTTTGATGAATTAAAGTCCAAGTTGTCAGTCAAAACCAGTAGTTTCATATAGTTCCAGTACAGCTCAATGGTTTCTCCTAACAAACAGGGACTGTGAGGTCTGGCTGGCTGCATGGGGGTCAAAAACTGTCTGTGCTTTCAAGTAGAACACCTGACTAACCAAAGATTGGTTACTGTTTATCCGCTGAGCGCTAATTGGCTCAAAAGTCTAACATTCAGTACATTTACATGCACACCAATATTCCACTGTTGTTCCTAATTTGACAATATTCCAAATTTGATACAGGTCAGTCAGTACAGTCATGGAAACAGCCTTGTCGGAATATCCTCTTTTTTTTTCAGAATAAGGGCAAAAAGCGGAATATTATGTGTATGTAAACGTAGTGAATGAGATTAGAGCCTGACCGAGAAAGGACTTGTAAGGCAGATAAGACAAATATTTTGTCATTTGAAAATATGATATAACGGCCGATATATATTTAAAAATAAATAAATCCAGAAACGCGTTAACAAAACATAAAGATTTCCCTAACATTAGTTATGAGTTCTCACTTAAATAGGATGATAATTTGTTTTGTCACAACAGAACAGAGGAACATCACAATATATTAAAGTTCTGATAAATAAAATGTATAAAAATATAAACTTAAGATAAGAACCTTAAAATCCATTTGTACAAAAACACATTAACAAAAAAATCAGTGTTACCAACAGGGACGCTGTAGAGCGACCCCTGGTGGACAGACTATGCAACTCAAACACCCAGAACATGGTTGACCGTCCGTTTTTATTTTATTTTTTATATATTAATTTATCAGAATCATTTATTTGTCATTAGAAATTATTCTGATGAATGATATATTGGTTGGGCTGCAATGAAATCATTAAATCCAGCATATTACTATACAGTAAAGCCAAACCCAGACAGTGTTGGGGTGACCTGTATCTCACCTGTTGAGTGTGTACCCCGTGTAGGCTTTGTGTAGTCCTTGGGTGGTTCAGGTACAGGTGTGCATCCGACCTTTACTTCGTGTCATCCTCTCTCTCTCTCTCTCTCTCGCTCTCTTCCTCCCTGTCCTTCTCAAGCGATCATAAAGGCAATTAAACACCACAAAAAATAAATGCTGTTTAGTTTTTTACGCACCTCTGTTTATGCAACATGTCATTCACTTACTTCCTTTTTCTCTCCATTGTAGCATTAAGCATTACCCGGGTGGATGGCAAGACTGGGTGAAAAACGAATGAAATGATCCAGGGACAACCAAACGGAAAGAAAATACGCTTATTTTTGTTCCAGACTACCCAAATGACTCCTTCACTGTGTATGATTGGGAGTTAAAATGAAGTCACAGATGCATCTGCAGTTGTTGCCACCATCATTGAAAACATTAAATTATAGTTTTGATTAACATTCTGTTTGTGTTTTGTCTTTTTGTTTTTGTACAATTGATCAAAAATGACGGTCAGGTTTATCACAAACAAAATGAGAGGACATTTATTTGATGGGGGTGGGATTCTTCTAGATAAATCTGGCTTTTCCAACCTGAAAATTAGGCTCTCTTAAAAAAAATCAACGTCAACTAATGTGTTCTAAGAATTATGGACGTGTGGGGGCAAACTATTTCTTAGCTGAAGCCGACAACGGGACAATACTTTTATTTTATGTTGGCAATGCAAGCTGGAGCGACGTAGTCCATCCGGTCTCACGCCAGTTTGTGAAATGGTCACGTAAATTTGATTTCTTGTTTCTTGTACATGTCACGATTTTTGTGTTTATTACGTGAACACGTCACGATTTTCAAACGTGACCATTTCACGAACTGCCGTGACGCTGGGCTACTCTGGGAACCAACCGGGGAAAGGAAACGCCAAACGCTGGCCACAACAACGGGACGGTTGTGGGTAGGGGAAAAGAATGTGGAAAGGAACCGTCATACACAGGACGCGCCAACAACAACGGGACCACACCTATGATTTGAATAAGTTGTGATATAAATAGGCATGGGGTCACTTGCTGGGGTGACAGCCACTAGGACTGAGATGATCGATGTATTGGAGGGGCATGTCTAATATCCACCGTGTCTCCGTATGAATTTGCCACCCACCCTCCAGAGATCATTAACAGATTCCTTCGTCATCCACGATAATAAATGGGTTTGTTTTTAACTGAGAAAAACGCCTCTACTACAGAATTACAACCATGGACCTTGTTCCCTATTAACTTGCCTTTTTACAGCTTATTAAACATGAAACTCCAAGCGGGGGACAGAAATAATATCCTGATAGGTAATTAGATAAGATTGTTAAATTATCAGCAGCTTGTTCGCGCCAAATCATCGACACTAAATAGGAAACTGACATCGGAGTGCCTTTCCAGATGCATGACTAAATGATGTGGCTCAGAAGTGTTAATGCTATTTCTACTCATGTTAAACAGTATTCTACAAGCATGACAGGACAAACTCTAAATAATTCTTTACATTTAACCCTAGCGTTGTCTTCCCGTCGACCTGCAACTTAGTGTTTTTCCGGGTTGAAATTGTAAAAAAAAAAAATCGACTTTTTTAAATTCGGTTTTAGTCAATTTATTATCAACTTTTTTGTGGCTTTTTCTAACATTTTTACTGCTTTTTTGTCACTTTTTCCTATTTTATTGTCACTTTTTCAGCTTTCTGTTTGATTTTTTTCAACATTAGTGACTTTTTTCAACGTTCTTTTGTCATAGTTATATGAAATCTATATATATAGAGAGAGAGAGAGAGAGAGAGAGACCGAGAGAGACCGAGACCGGGTCAAATTCGACCCGAGAGGAGGGTTAACTGTTCAAGCTGGCCTGTGAATCTCACTACACCTGATCTTGAAGCCTGTCCAATTCAGAAAACACAAATGCAATGAATTACTCTGAAAGAAAGCATAAGCTCAGCAGTTAGCGGAATGAGTAATTGAACGTGGTAGTTGGGGTTGCGTTAGCATTTGAAGCCAGTAAATACTGTGATGGAAAATACCACAATGATGAGTTGCAACATAAAAAGAGCTGGTTAGTGGAGATTGATTGTTTCCATGACAGGACAGATTGCACCTCTCTCCTAAAGTCCCAAGCTGCTGCTAGACCTGAGGTCAAAGGAAAAGAATAGATGCTTGCTTAATCCATCAAGTCATGTACAGTACAGTAATTAAAATAACTTGGTTTGTATGTTTTCAATGCACTGAAAACCAACAGCAGCTGGCTTTTGGACAGGTCAATTCAATATTTTTATAGCGTATAATCATAACAGAAGTTATCTTAGGAGACTTTACATATATAGTAGGTCTAGACCACACTCTATAATTTACAAAGACCCAAAAAAAACAAGCATTTGGTGTGATAGCAGTGAGGAAAAACTGCTTTTTAACGGGCAGAAATCTCAGATTGTGTGTGTGTGTGTGTGTGTGTGCTGAGTTTTCTCCAAGGGTCAATGGTGCTAGTTAATGTTTAGGGTAAATTTTATGGACTGACCCAAGACCAAGTCCCCCAGTAGGTGTTCACCCTAAACAGACACGTATCACTGGGCCATGTCAACCGTGAACTCCAGACTAACCCCCCACCCCCCTCTTTTTTTTCCTGCTGCCTCCTTATTTCCCTCAGAAGCAGTAAATTTCAGTCTCTTTTTCCCCCCTCATTGCTATGGTTTTGATATGATGAAAACATCAGACAAATGAGTACTAATTTATGTCAAATCTTGCTGGGGCTCCATATTGGGCTCCCCTGCAGCCGCAGCCTCATCAGGTCACCCTCCAGCTTCTGCTCAGCATTCAATTAAAGTCCCACGTCCCATCAGAGCAGATCACATCAGTGCTGCACCTTCTAGATGCTCCCGGACCTTGCCTGTCTGCAGCCAAGTTCCGTATTGGACACTGATGGGGTGGGTAATACTGGCAGAACCCACTGTGGTTCTGATAAACGGGAGTCTGACGTGATCCCATTCGGTGATTTTCAGTCGCTATCCCAGCCAAGCTCGGCTCCTCACGATCTGCCGACAGATATCGGAGCAGCGGGTCAAGCCTGAGTTGGTGCAGAGGTTCGAGATTCCACAGGTGTTGGCTCATGAACTGGGCTGTCTTTGACAGAGCTGGGGGTATGGCTGGCAACGGGCGGTATAAAACCTGAGACTGGGTTGACAATCGGGGAGTGCAAACGAGGTCGAACAGCCCTGAAGTGCAGTAAACCACAGACGAGCCCTGCTTGAGCATTTCTCTCATCTCACCTTCAGAGGTCCAGGGGGAAAAGAGTCGCTGCCGCCACCATGAGCCGCAGCCCAGAAAGGATCTCATCCTACCGCCGGCACTTTGAGGACAGCAGCAGCTCGTCCTACCAGGTCAGGGTGTCCAGTCCATCCCCCACCAGGAAAGACGTCCGTCATGCCTCCGCCGGCTTCTCTTGCAAAGCCAGGGCCAGCGGCATGCGTGCGGAGTCAGCGGGACGAAGGAATGTCTCAGCTGCACGCAGGATTCGCATGGGTGGAGCAGGGTAAGCTGTGTGAGTTAGAGTACAGGGCCTACACATGGACAGATGTAGGGTTTATGGGTAAGACAGTTAGATCAGCCTATTATACATCATTGTCAGTGGTGGAATGTAACTAAGTACATTTACTCAAGGTCTAAAGTCCACATTTTAACTACTTTTCATGTGACTTTCTACTTTTATGCCCAAAAATGATCTTGAAAAAATGTATATTCCCTTACTACTTTTTAGTACAGGAAACATTCACATCTCTTCATACTGTACCTACCCCATCTTAAAATGGGATGTCTTTGTCTTTAGGTCCAGTGGGAGTGCAGGAGCCCTGGTCTGTGTCGGGCCGAGTGGAGAAATTCCCATAGATCTGGATGTGGCTGCAGCTGAAAACCATGAATTCCTCAACACCCGCAACACTGAAAGACAGGAGATGATCGTCCTGAATGACAGACTGGCTGTATACATTGACAAGGTAAAACTACCCACATACTTCTTCTCTGAGCTGAAAAATATGCATTATTTTTAAGGGAAAATGCCTTTCGGCACAAAATGAGAGCCTATTACTGTCACTCCGCGAGCACGTGGACAGCACACATGTTGTGCATTCCGGTTCAAACGTACTTGAAGTCACAGACGAGGTTTTCTTATGCTTACAGGTTCGATCACTTGAGCAGCAGAACAAGCTGTTGGAAACAGAGATCGAGGCCTACCAGAACCGCTTCGAGAATCCATCCGGTCTGCGTCTCCTGTACGAGGAACAGCTGAGGGAGCTGAAAAAGATCGCCGAGCAGATGAGAGTTCAGCGGGTGAGAAAGAATCCTCCCTGGCTTCTGTTTCTTTCATTTACATTTCAGAAGCTCAACGAAGCAGAGAGACTGAATTCTTGGTTTCCGGCGAGGTTTACACCTCGCTGAGTTGTAGAGGATCTATCCAGGCGACGATACAAGACGTCAACTTGGTGTTTTTAAGGTTCCTTACCTGGTAACAGGCTTATTTCTGGCAGGCAAATGGAGAGGTGCCTCAGCGTGTTAAGGGTGTCAGGGAGTACAGCTGTCTTCAGCTATGTTTCATGCACAGATGAGATGGCTTGATTGTACATTTCCTGACACAAACACACACACACACACATGTTAAGATGTAAAATGCAAAAGTGTCTGAGCTACATTTTCAAGTCATTCTTGCACACTCCAGGTCTAATAGACAATCACATTACTTCTGGTTTCTTGGTTGTAGGACATTTCCTTGGCGGCTAAGAAGTCTACAGCTGCCCAACTGGAGGCAATCAAAATCAAATATGAGGAGGCAGTGGAGCTGAGGAGGAAAGCTGAGTTAGAAATTGAAGCCTTCCGTCCAGTAGGTGGCATTTCATTATCGAATATCCCTGGCCTCATCAGATAAATTTACAGTCCCAATCCCATGTGATAATCACGGTTGTGTGATTGTGTGTGTGTGTGTGTGTGTGTGTGTGTTCCTCAGGATGTTGACAAAGCCACCTCCTCGCGCATTGCCTTGGAGAAGAAGCTGGAGCAGCTGGAAGTTGAAATTGAATTCCTAAAACGAGTCCATCAGCAGGTGAATGACATCTTAACGTCATCATTTCGTCTGTTTTATCCATTTTTATGACGACTATTTCTTTCTTCTTTTTGTCCAGGAAATTGATGAGCTCATGAAACAGATCTACTCGGCGCACGTGTCGGCTCAGAGCGCGTTCACCCTCCCTGACCTGGCAGCTGCTTTGAAACAAATCCAAACCCAGTATGACGACATCGCTGCCAAAAACCTCCAGGTCCAATGACCACACATCCGGTCTGAAGTCAAATTCTTTGTGTCTTACACTACAGTCATTTGAGTTTTCACCCCTTATTTTTAGGAGATGGATTCATGGTATAAAAGCAAGTTTGAAGGGTTGACCAGTAAGACGTCAAGACATGTGGATAAGGTTCGAAGCATTAGGAATGACATCGCCGGTGCCAAAAAGGATGTGAGTATCAAAAGAATGAATAAATGAGGCTGTATTGACAGTTGACATTGAATGTCTATAATGACTAATAATCAATTTATCAAAAAAACAAAATATCTCTATCGATCTATACCAGATCCAAAGCAAAGACCGTGAATTGGACGCCCTGAGGAGCAAGAACGAAGCTCTTGAGGCCCAGATCCGAGAGGCACAAGAAAGACACAAGAAGGAACTGGAAGACCTGCAGGTAAAGAAAGGCTCATGTAGTCCCGGGGTGCACACCCGTGTACACATAAACGCCTACTCTTACGCATGCAGACTCAAAGCTACCACAATAATTCATTCATAAAGTAATTGTATGGCTCTGGTAACCTAATAGGCTCGGATTGAGGCCCTGCAGTTTGAGCTGAAATCCTACAAGGAGAAAATTGCACTGCACCTGCGTGAGTACCAGGACCTCCTGAATGTCAAGATGGCTCTGGAGATTGAGATTACAACATACAGGTGAAGACGAAAAAATTGATTTTGTGCCATAAAATATGTATTTAAATCCATGTAATCCCTTTTTAAATATTTTTTTTTTTTGTCACAGAAAACTCATCGAAGGAGAGGACCTGCGGCTCTCTGGCATGATGCAAACCCTCTCTCTCACCAGCTGTAGCGTGAGCGCCATTGGTGGTGGGATGAGCTTCAGTGGAGGCAGCATGGGTGGTGCAGGTGGAATGGGTGGGGGCATGGGTGCGGGAGGCATGGGCACAGGTCCAGGCAGTGGGGCTGGAGGAATGGGTGGAAGAACGGGTGCTGGAGGTCCTGCTGGTAGGGCAGGTGGGGCAGAC
>NC_048412.1:2230960-2232986 GCF_013103735.1 Etheostoma cragini | reverse complement strand
GTGTGTGTGTGTGTGTGTGTGTGTGTGTGTGTGTGTGTGTGTGCACGCGTGCGGAGCTCTCCAAGGTGCTCCGTGTTCTTCACAGCACAACAACTGACGCACCGCAACAGACGAGTGTGCTATTACCGTTAATTAAAATAATTTTTCCATATTTCATACAGTCTAAACCTTCATTCTGAAACAATTTGACAATTCTTGGTCAAAAACAAACCTTCTCTGAACATGTTCAAATCAGCAAACGTAACGCAGATTTTAAATATTATTTTTAAAACACGATATATTAATAAAAATTATATTTTATACATTATTAAAGATTTTTTTAATTACATTTTATAAAAATATTAAAAACAATGTTAAAGCATGTAATTAAATTAATTATTATGTAAATATATTAATATTATTATTGTTGTAATTATTATTATAATTGCAAAACCACACAATCAGCTACGAAACGAAGGATGCATTTTCCCCGTGAAAAGGGAAAAATTGCTTATTGTTCACGTAATATTTGTGCACATAATAACCATGACTTGGGTTAAAATATGTGGCTCCGTTCAAACACACAGGCCAGTCAGGGTTACGTGTCTTTACGCACGCTCTTTGCCATCAGAGTTGTTTTTCTCCCACTTTTAGTTCGCAGAAACACACCGGTCACTAACCTCCATCTGAGGAAAGGGCTGTTCGACTCCGGGCTGAGGGGAACATTCACCAAGAAGGGCAAAAGTTGGGACTTTTCTTTGAAAGCTGCGGTTTTCTGTCACTTTGTGCATGTGCTTTGGGTGGCTAAATCCCAATTAGGGTCGGCTGACACGCTGCTCCATTCAGGCGCAGCCCGGCCTGCATACATTTGCCTAGGAATGATGTGCTCACATAGATCTCCCGCTAAATGCGTCGGACAGCAGGGAGAATCGGCCTGACTGACACTTTCATTCTGAACCAACCGAGTGAGAAAAGGTATGAATTTATAAGGTACACCGAAACATATCAATTCACGCGACTTCACCACGCTTTTATCCGCGTCTCCTCATGCGAGACAAAGTGACTTTAAGTCAGGGAAATGTGGCCTGAAGAAAGCCCCGAAAAAAAAAAACTTTGAGACTTTGAATACCGAAATGGTGCAGCCCACTTTTGCGCAAAAGAAAGCGAGAAGTCATTCTGAATGAGATTTACGCATGAACAGCGTTGAATCAGGTGGCGTTTATGCGGCTTTCTTTCTAATGCGATTTGGAATATTAGTCTGGGTTAAAATCCCAATCATGTCATCTGGTGGGAGTCCCATACAAGCATCATTACTATTCAAACGCGTCGCTAATGTCCCACCCGCAGCAAGGCAGCTGGTCTGGGTCTGGGTCTGGGTCTGGGTCTGGGTGCAGCTTGCTTCTTTCCCCCAGGTTTCTCAGAGAGTAGGCTAAGACACCTTTAATGTGTGTGTTTTTTTTTACAACAAAAGACAAGAAAAAAGGCAAAGGAATAAGACAAACAGGCCTGTCCGAAGCTTTCTTTGTCTTTGATCTGAAAGGAATAATACTAAAAAATAACCTGTCCAGAAACCCAAAAGCATTAAAGTTTTCTTTCATTCTTTAGTCTTTCTTTCAAGTGTGACTAAATGAATGTGTGCGGTCTCGAAGGTGTGGGGGACAAATAACTGGATTTAGACAAACAGGGATTTCCAAGACGTGGGAATGGGTGAGAAATAGGCCACATTGCTAAGTGGGACAATGATTTGGTTCTGCTGAATAGACCCCAAACAAAGTTTATGGGTCGACGTTAAAAAAATGGGTTTTCTTCCGAGCTCAGAGGGGTCTTAAATGGTGGGCCATTGAAACCAGTCCGGGAGAGGTGGTGGTGAACCCTTGGCTCCCCTCAAGGAACAGCCAGGGCGCATGAATGGAGATCCCTGGTGGGGCTTTGGTCTCTGTATTTACCGCGCTGCTTTGCAGACAGGTTGTTCCTCTATATTCATGGCTCATTAATGGCCAACCAGTTAAATCAGAGCCCCACCGTTTAGACAGTTAAAATCCCCCCC
>NC_048412.1:2210674-2230860 GCF_013103735.1 Etheostoma cragini | reverse complement strand
CACACACACACACACACACACACACACACACACGTCTGTTAATTATACTGATAATGAATTCCATCCCATTGTATTGATGAAAAATGCATGTAGATGCCTGTAGGCCTATATTAAAAATTAGACAAAATTTGCATATTTGTCTTTTTGTTGTTGTCATGAAGGCTGAAAGCAGAACTGCTCGTCTTTGCTCGAGATTTTTAGATTTAGATTTTTTATACTGTAAACTCAATCAACCAACTAATCAACCAACCAACCAACCAATCAATCAACCAACCAACCAACCAACCAACCAACCAACCAAGATCCTCGAGCCAATTAGTCAACAAAATGAATCATTTAATCCCAATAATTTCTATCTTATTCACATGGTAACTTTGGGACTTTGGCATTGATTTCAAATTTCAAACAATATTGAAATATTTCATTATCGTCTATAATAATTCTATATTCGCATACTATTCCTGTAAGGCTTTTTGTATTGTTCCATTTTTGTCACTGATTTATAAAGGAGAAAAAACAAGTGTAATTTCGTCACTACAATTGATAGCTGAACTAAGGCCAAAATAAGGAATTTTTCAAAATAATCGTTAGATAATTAATAAAATTAAATCTCGCACTTGCACATCGGCGCAATGTACGAGTTGAATAAGACAAGACAGGAAAACCACAAGTGTGTGTGTGTGTGTGTGAGTGTGAGTGTGTGTGAGTGTGTGTGTTGGGAAGATGCTGATGGTTATTCCCTGTTTTTTCTCTCTCCTCCTGCTGCTGGTTCCTTTCAGTACCTGCCTGATCTCAACCCGGCACACGCCGAGAGTCAATAGAAGTTAACAAGTCCTCTAAACTTCCCTGCTCTTTTGTTAAACTAAGGACACAAAAGGAGGAGGGAGAAGAAAGCGCTTTGAAGTATATGAAACCCAAAGAATGCCGGCCAAGTAGATTTAAAGTAGCCACTGATTTCCAAAAACCGCCTTGAAAGGAGAGAATGGAAAAGGGTGAGGATTTATGGACAAATTATACAGTGGATTTGTCAGTTAAAATATCGGAACTGTCTGGAGGACAAAGCCACATGCTGAGGATTAATGGTCTCTCTGGACCTTTGATTCAGCTCCCTCTTTTCTCTGGCCTTGACAAATTGGATTTTGGGGATGGGAAGGTCGCCTGGCCCTTTGTGTCTCTTGACCAGTTTGGAGCAATTCATTATGCGTCGGGGTGAGGGAAAGTCTCCATGTGACCACGCAGGGCCCGTTTCCCCTCTCCTCACAGCTGCTGGGGGAGCCCAACTCTCTCACACTCACACACATACACACACACACACACACACACACACTCGTCGCTGCAAACTCAGGACCGCTCCACCCTCCTCCCCCTTTTAAACTACCTTACAGCACAGCATCACCTCTCTGAACGCCCCCCCCCCCCCCCCCCCCCCCCCCCCCCCCCTGAGTTGGAGAGGTTGGTGAGGGGTGGAGGGTGTGGAGAGGGGTGGAAAGGGGTGGGGTGGGGGGGGCACCTTGCCTGCACCGTCACTAGAAAAGCCGGAGAGCATAACGCCACCGCGTCACTTTGAGGGCGGATATCGGCCGGTCCTCATCCTCTCTTCCTCCTACTCTTCCTCCTTCCCCTGCACTCTCCCACTCGGTCTCCATCAGCCTTCATGGTTCTGATCTCAGCCCACGCCATGCAAGCCACCCGGGCGCCCACCACCGTCAGTGTGTTTGCGGACTGCAGCATCCCGGCCGGGCTCCGGATAGGACCGGTACCGGGCATCTTCAAACTCGGGAAATACGCGTCGGACCGTAAGGAAGTTGGACCCAAGAAGAAGGTAAGAAAACAACTCCCAAAATATATTTTTATCTTTAAGTTTTTCATTTCATATTTTTGGCCAGGCCTGCAGCCAAAGAAAGGCGTCTAATTTTGGAATATTTCGGATAAAAGTTGCATTGTTTTATAATTTTTTTTAAATACACTTGTGTGTATTTGTAGTCTTTAATTTAGTCATTCCAAAATGGCATCAAAAACTTTTTCAAACAACTTTACTTTTTTTTTTTAGAGTTAGGGTTATTTTTATGGGGATATTTTGCGCAACGGACTTCGAGGAATAACCCCCTAATTGCCTATATAAAAACTCAACTTTGGTATAGGATGCTTATTAAAAACGAACGGACTGATTTGGATTTTAAAGCTGCACTGTCAGCCTCCGTGGGGCCGTCGGTTATTAATTGGTTTGGCCTGTCAAGTTGGAAATAACGGAGCTCCGTTAGTTGGCCGACTTGTCAGTCTGTGCTTCTACTTAACCGGCCTAATGGGGGACCCGGCTCTGGGACTCCACGCCCCTCAGCCGCCTCACATTTCACCGCATGGCTGGCCTGTTCTCCCGATGAGCCGTTTAATTTTAATGTAACCCGGCCACGGAAAGATGGCGCAGAGGCCCCACAGCCTGGGGCTACGCGTAAAATCCCTTTTTAACAATAACACTGATAAATGGTCAAACGAAACAAACTGCATACAGGGTGTTGGATTTGTCTGAGGATGAGATCCAGAGGAGTCCAGATTTGAACACATATCCATACCCAGAGCCTGTTATTGTTGCCGCTGTCAGCCGTTGTGATTGATGCGTCTAAATGCTTGGCCCCGGGCTGCCGGCGATCATCAGGTGCAATCTCTGCGTCAAATGTCACGCTTCGACCTTTAATGTCCTCGAACAGTTTAGAAACGCTTTGACACTCCTCAAATTCGTTTCCCATATCAACTCAATTAGGCCCGAGTGTCATTTTCTTTAGTTGATTATCAGCAGAGCGGATAAAGACGCATTACGCAGCGCTTTGGTCATGCGTGGCCGTTCCACCTCCAGGTAGAATGGTCACTCTATTGGGGTGAAAAAATATGAATAAACAAATGGATGAATTAAAAAAAAAAAAAATAGGAGGATTAATACAAAAATTACATCAAAAATAGAAAAGAAACCCGCTAAAGTTGCGCGTTTGGAAAAAAAAAGCAGAAAAAAAGAGGCCAAATGAGTTTTTAGCTGCTGTGGTGTGCTGGATTAGCTAGGAGGATTAGTTGGTGTTCCCCATCGTTATCATATATCGTCTGGTCAATTGTCTCACTCATGCTCACTCTGACTTTTGTCTTGCCGCCTTAGATCCGCTTGGTACGGGGAGAGTTCGTGGACGAGTCCGCCTGTCCCGTTCCAGACTGGATCGGATTCATCCGCGCCGCCAGAAACAGCCAAGAACAAAACCTGGAGGCGGTGTCGGACTTACCTGGCGGACAGGTGAATATTCATCCCATCACGTTTAACCCAGTGTCATGATTTCTTCTCCCGGTTGGACACTTTACTTCAATCTCTCTGCTTCCTCTTCCCCTGTTTTTTTTTTATCTTCTGTTTTGAAGATTTTCTACCGCGTGCTGAGAGAGATCCCCTCAGGAGAGGAGCTCAGTGTCTGGTACTCCAACGCTCTGGCTCAGTGGTACGACATCCCGACCACGGCCACTCCCACGCACGACGAGAAAGGTAAATCACTCTGCTGATGTTGATCCACTGGGCCCATTGTCTGGCAATAAAAAGATGGGAATTTTAGAAAAAAATAGGACTACATGAGCTCTGAGTTATAAAGTTATTGCTGTGAACACATGTGGAAATTTGGGGATTTTAGATGTAGTCCAATAATACTAATTATAATAATAATTCCAAATACCGAATCGGTTTTAGATGTGTGTTTTTTATTGCATATGTATATACGTCTAATTCTGGTGTCAGGCCTGCCCTCAGCTCCACAGTGACACCACATCGACATCTTTACACAGTTAAATGGCTGTCAATAGCCGTGATGCCCCCCCCCGCCCCCCCTTTATCGCTCAGAGATAAAAAAATCAATCGGATGTTGTTTTTTCCTCAGGCGGCCTAGTTATTTATTTTTATCATTTATTAACTTATTTATCCCCGAAAATAGCACTCGTTTCAATTGATGACAACAAATCACTGTCTTTAAAAAAAAAAAAAAAAAAAAAATCGGTTAAATAACAGCATGGCGGTTTTACTTCAGGCCTACAGCATCGATGATCGAATCGATATTTAATGAAAGTGTAGCCTTTATTCACTTGACGTGGGCCACTAACAATTTAATATTGACTTGTAAAAAGATTATTATATTATATACACACACACACACAGCACAATTAATGAGGCACTAGATCCTAATCTTAGATTTAATTACCACGGGTAATATTTCTGGTTTGGCATCGGCCTGGTTTGGATTTTAATCGCCTTGTTTGGGTAGCAGTAGGCTTGGGGATTAATTCCTAATCTGGGCAAAACACCATCTCAGCAGGAACTAATCCGTTAGGGGAAAAAAAAGATCATTTACAGCAGACACTTTGCAGGGAATTCCATCAATTCACATTTTATTTGGAACTGTAAGGGCCTCTTAACGGATTGAATAAATGTGAAAGCCAAACGGCGAAGCTTCGAAATGACATTAAATTCGCGTCGATTCAAAAGATAAGTGCGATAAAGTAATTACCGGGCTGGAAGAAAAATAATAATAAAAAGGCAATTAAAAGCAGAAATGAACGTGTCTCGGCGACCGTGGAAGGAGAAGAAGAGACGAGACGGAGGTTAACAAATGTCAGCGCGTCATTAATATTCATGTATTCAAAAGCAAATAAATTCAAAAACAAGTGCTTCACGGTAAATTAGGTGGGTGCGTCAAGGTATTGTGGCCTAATGAATGCTAACTTTTATATGGGGTGTATATTGCTCTGGTTCTCCGGTCCAACACCGTGTGCGCTCCTGGACATACGCGCTCTCCCATTATCAGGCGTCAACAGATGGGCCCGCGCCATTGTTTCTGGAGACTTGCGATTTCAAGCAACAGCTGCTGTCACTTCCACGGGAAAGCGCACATTGAGGGGAAAGTCCCGCATTCAATGCATCGGTCTCTGAGCGCCAGATTGGGCAGGGCGTTTGCTCTTATGATGGCGATCATAAACAATGACCCGTATGAGGATTACAAAATCATTACATCTATATTAACCTCTGAGTGCTCGACTGGGGGGTCATTAAAATGGCCTTCTGTGTCTATTACCATTTGGCACCGGATCGCAGAAACCGGATCATATCCATTTAACCTTACATTTAAATTTAAGGTGATGTGCAGTGAGTTACTGATGGAAATTTTGCTCTTTAAAAGGGACATTTTCAAAGTAAAATTGATACAATATAACAATGTTTGAATATGGGAATAACTCGATTTTGATGCCAAATGTATGCGTTTTTTATTGCATTACACTCTTCCATTTGTTTGCGCGTGTTGTGTGTGGTTATAGTGGGAAGTGTGTGTGTGTGTGTGTGTGTGTGTGGGGGGGGGGGGGGGGGGGGTCACTTGTCTGTGTAGGCGCTACTCACAGGTCTTTTTTCTACAGGTTGTTATTTCCATTTTACGCACAGACGTGACATTTTACGCACGGGAATGTAATGTAAATCATGTAATTAGTATTAAATCTGGCTTCACGCTGTGTTGGGGGACTTAATGACCCGCATCCATCTGATAATTAACGCCACGTTTGCTGCTGTCTCTACAGGTGAGGAGCGTTACATCTGCTGGTACTGCTGGAGAATCTTCAAATACCCGAACACACTCAAGGCCCACGTCCACTTCCACTGCGCCCTGAGCAATGGGCGGGGGTTTGTGAACAGCGAGCAAGCCAGAGGCACGGAGACCTTCAGCAGGTCACCAAAGTCTGGAGACATCCCCAACACTTCCACCTCTCCGAGGAGCGGCCACAGTATCTCCTCCATGTCAGACTCTGGCAGGCGGGGACTGTCCTCCTTGCCGTTTCTACACAAAGTGGGACTGTCAAAGAAAACCAGCTCAGAGGAGCAGGACAGGGCCCTCGACATGAGCGTTACATCCGCCAGAAACCAAGGACACATCCTCGGCCTCGGCGCCACATCCTCAGTGCTGAGCAGCATGGGCTTCCACCCGGGTGTGCGCTCTGCCTTCAAACCGACCGGCGTCTCCAAAGTCCCGGGCGCGGACTCCTCCAGAGAGGACGCCAACGGGAAGCTGAGCGGCCTGGGGTTCAGCAAACTCATTGGAAACATGAAACCTATCCGCAATGTAGGCGAGACTCTAAATGGAGCAGGGAACCCCCCTCCCAAGTGCCCACCTGCAATTATGGACTCCGCATCTTCAATGGTGCCATGCACAAACGCTATCCGAGGCTTCCCGTTGCTGCCTCACATAGAGGAGAACTCAGCTTTTAAGCACGTGGACAGTCGGATGCACCCCGGGCTGTCCCCGTCCCGTTACCCCCAGATGCCCCCTGGACTCCAGTTTGAGAGGTTCTCTCTCCCTCACTTCGACGGCGTCAAGACATATGGTGGAGACTGTAACATCCCACTCATGCCCCTCACCGTCTACAATGGGGAGCTCCTGTACAGCTCGCCTTATTATCCGCTAAAATTCCACTTCAGCAACCTCCTCAAGTACCCGGAGTCCATGTCCTACTTTGGCGCGCCCTCACTGAACCATGACCTGGGCTCCATCACCAACATCGACCGGGAGATCGCCATGCACACGCAACAGCTGTCTGAAATCGCGTCGGAGAAGAACCGGACGAGGCTGGACTCCATGCCCACCGGGAGCGCCAGCACTGCCGGGTCAGGCAAACCGAAAAAGGGACACCTGTGTCTGTACTGCGGCAAGCTGTACTCGAGGAAATACGGCCTGAAAATCCACATGAGGACTCACACGGGTTACAAGCCGCTAAAGTGCAAAGTGTGCTTCAGGCCGTTTGGAGACCCCAGCAACCTGAACAAACACATCCGGCTCCACGCGGAGGGCAACACGCCCTACAGGTGCGACTTTTGTGGCAAGGTGCTGGTGCGGAGGCGGGACCTGGAGAGGCACGTCAAGTCCAGACACCCGGGGCAGACGGTCAAGAAATTGGAGGACAAACCGGGCGGCGTGTTCGAGGACGCGGAGCAAAAGAGCGACAACGACAGCGATGTGGACGTGTGCTTCACCGACGACCAGAGCGACCAAGAGTCGACCAAAAACAATGACTGAGAAGTTTTCGTTTCCAGGAGAGAGACCGCTCATTGACTTTAATTTACGTACACAAGAAAACATGGCATTTAGTCTGAATCTTTCCATTTTAGACACTGACCCAATGGCGCTGAACTGCATGGCACCAAACTGTCAAAACCTAAAGAGAATTCGCATTTGGAGTGTTCCTTTTTGACTCAAAGGGGACTTATTTTTTGAATTTGGTGTTATGTCTGTGACTTATTCGAGAAAAATAATAATTATCCTAGCCTGTATTTAGTTGTTAGTCACGTGAAATGTTCTTTGGCTTGCTCACGGACAGACATTGTTCTGCTCGGCCTATGACGTGTGAACCATTCAAAAACTCCAGGGATGCTGCAAATCCATAATTGTTTTCAGATTATTACTATTATTATTAATAATCTTTCTGCGTCTCAAAACATTGGAATTCCAGAACCATCACAGCATCTGCACACAAAACAATAATCCAACATCACCTCCAGGCATTTTCAATGGAAAATCAACCAAATATAGGGCTGAATATGAATATGAATATGGATATGAATTTTAGGGCTGGATATGAATATGAATATGAATATTAGGGCTGAATATGAGACTTATAAAAATATTTTTTTGCAGTGTAAAAACAGTTGACTTTTATAATGTGTCTCCCACTGAGAAAGGATATATGCGTTTATTTAACTAAAGGCATATTATAAAAAATTATAATTCAATCAAATTCCGTCACACTGGATAGGGATGCATTCTGGGAAATTATGAGCTGCAAAATATATGAATATGATTCTGTTCCATTTTGTTAAATGTTTGCATCATTCTCACATTCCCTTCTGAACTATCAGTTGCACTTTAAAGACAACAATGGGCATTTCATTTCAGCAAAACAGATGCATTATGATTTATTATAATCCAATTTATTTCCATAACTCCATAAATGAGCTCGGAGTAACACACTGTACTTAAATTTGCACTTTCCCCCCCCCCACCCCGTTTATTTAAGGAACTATTTCTAGAGAAAGGAAATTGTATTGATTGCAGTTATTGCCTATGTAAAGAAGTGTAAAGTATGATATTTCACATTTCGGTGGAGAAGTGTTGTATATGTTCTAAGTGATATTGTCTATGAGCGCAATATTTCCTCCTGTGTCCATCAAGTCGTTGGTTTTTGAATAAATTTTAATTTAAATATCAAGAAAAAGGTGTTCAAGGCTATCTTTTTTTAATGGCTCCGTGACATGTTCAAATTCACGCGATAAAAAGCGAAGTCTCGTTTTCATCCGATTTGGTGTTTGGAGCAGCATTATGAGCAGACCATATAGTAGTATATAAAGTACATATACACAATATATAATAGTATATATATACACTGCAGTAGTAGGTCCAGAGGATCAGCCCTTTGGCCCTGTTGCTTTCTGGGAAACGGTCCTAATGCAGCTGGTAGAAGACTAGATATACTTTCTTTTTTTTTGATCTTCATCTTTTTCTCTTTCTTTTTCTTTATGATCTTCGTTTTATTTCTTCTGTTTCTTGTTCTTCATCTTCATTTTCTTGTTCATCTTTTTCTTCATCTTTGTATTTTTTTGCATTGCTTTTTGTTCTTCTTCTTCATCTTCTTTTTTTGTTTTTCTTGTTCTTCATCTTCTTTTCGTTCATCTTTTTCTTGTTAATCTTTTTTTCTTCTTCATCTTCATATTGTTTTGTATTTCTTTTTGATATTCTTTTTCTTTATCTTTTCTTTCTTTTCATTGTTCTTTACCATCTTCATTTTCGTCTTTTTCTTCGTTGTCTTTTTTCAATTTGTTGTTGTTCTTCTTTTTCTTCGGTTTCTTGTCCTTTATCTTTTTTTCTTGTTCATCTTTCTTCTTTTTCTTCATCGTCGTGTTTTTTTCTATTTCTTGTTGTTCTTCTTTTTCTTGTTCTTCATCTTCTTTTTCCTTTTTCATCTTCATAATGTTTCTATTTCTTATTGGCCTTTTTTTCTTGTTCATCTTTTTTTCTTCTACGTCTTCGTAATTTTTCTATTTGCTGTTCTTCTTTTTCTTCATCTTCTTTTTTGTTGTTGTTGTTGTTGTTGTTCTTTTTTCCCCCCAATAATACTACTGCTACTACTACTAATACTACTACCACTACTAATGATAATAATAACAATAATGTTTATACCCAGAGAAGAAAGTATTCAGACGCTTTTATAAAAGCAACGTTCCTGCAATGTAAAAGAAAAAAAAAGAAAAAAATTAGGCCTAATCAAATAAAAGTAAAACCTTTCATTTTTTTTTAAGTATTAGCAAATTGGGCAACACTTATAAAACAATAAGGTACATTAAAATGATGATGGTAGTTACTGAGGAACGAAGGGTTAATGAATGATTAGTTACTGGTAAACAGATGTTCAATGAGTGAGTAACGGATGCTAAGCTAGTGAGTAGCAAAAGGTTGTATTTGAATACAGAAGTCGAGTTATTGTATAAAGTTACATTCCAGCACTGCTATGCCCCCCCCCCAACCCCGTCCCAATTCACCAGAAAATCCCTGATCTGGATTCTTTCTTCATTATAAAAGTTATAAGGTGGTCAAATCAATGCTGCCGCCTCCATTTTGCATGGAAGTTGCAGATAAAAGCAAGTTAGGGTCACGACCGGGGATCCAATCTTATCGAGGTGATTGTTCTATGAAACATTTCCTTTTCAGCTTTACAGTGAATAGCATATTTAGTAGCGAAACATCTTGAGTGAACTATCTGCCTGTCTTCATCACGTCCTATACTTTGCTCGGTCGGTTAAGGTGGGCGTCTGAAAAGGATTCCTGTGATCAAGGATACCCGCATCGGGCTTTAGAAGAGACTAACTCGCACCCTGGAAACACCTCGGTGCGCTGGTTGAAGTCAGGTTTTGGATCAAGTTCCAGGCTGGGAGTCCAACTCTCTCAATCAAACTCTTTTTTTTCCCCCCAATGTTCCCGCTAATGAACGGCACTAATTGATTGCAAACGCTGGTGGGAGGGGATGAGCGAGCAGGGTGTTATAGTGTGAGAGCGTGAAAAGGGGGGGGAACACAAACAGAGCCAGTCCAGACTGATGTGGGGCCCACTGAGCCCTGAGTGCGGGGGATAATACAGGGTACAGTGAGCGCTGGGTCGCAGACACATTAAAGGGACAGAGCCGCTGCCCTGCTGAGAGTAAAGACACTTTGGAGTCAATTACACTCATTCCTGGGGGTTGAATCATGGTGTGTGTTTGTGGCCGATCATAATGAGAATACACATTTGGTGCACAGTCTGGGTAACGTTGCACGTGCATCACACTGGCCTTTTTTTCCCCTAAACTGACAATATGCAGAGGAATACATCTGAACCACCAAGACAATAAATGCATCACTGCAAAAACTTCTTCTTTTTAAGAGAATTTGTTCCTATTAAGCAAACACTGGAATGCTGATGGTAGCCGGTGTCTTGGACACCGTTTGTAATCTCAGTATTAATACCACATTAAGCTGGTTTAAAGGGTTGAATGAGACCGGAGACAAAAGAACAAGCAAAAAAAAAAAAAAAAGGGAAAAAGAATATGGAAATTCTCATTTGTGAATTCAAATGAGATGCAGGAATCAGAAGAAGTACCTTTATCTTTTCTTTTTGTTGTCGTGGTGTGAAATCATTGAGCCTCTATTCAGCAGCTTCTGATGGGATAAAAGGAGGTTAAACAAAGTTAGTATCGCAGCTATGAACCCCAGTTCCAAAGGCATACGTGTGTGTATGTGTGTGTGTGTGTGTGCACCAGCGTATTAGAAGTGCCTCCATTCCATAAAGTCTTAGAGGGATTCTCTGCAATGCCAGCCCACAGGATTGCCCTTCTTTTGGGTTAAGCTGCTCAAGAGTCAGCTTGTCACGGTGCTACACGGCAATACACACTTTAATTGAACCATGCCCCTTTTATAATAAGAGCCATGGCCAGACCCGGAGCCCCATGAGACAGAAAACCTTCCTACGGTGCATGCCCATTGACACTGGGCTCTTCTCCTTGACACCGAGAGCACGACTGACAAATTACGCACAATGGAGCCCGAAGCAACTCCCGTACATGGTGTGATGAACAAAATCCACCCAAAAACAAGCTTTAAAGGTCTAGCGTATAACATTTTGAGTTGGTTGTTATGAAAATGTGTGTTCCCCGGTCACAAAATAGTCCTTTTTCATGAATATGTACCACCAACATCAATTCCAAGTCTTCCTATTGGCTTGAAATTTGACATTTTCACTTGCATGAACTGGGGTAGATTCTCCATATTCATGCTCCATCTTGAACTACGTTAGCTGGGGAGGGACATACAGGACACACTGCTCCGCCTTTCACATGATACACACAGGTGCTGCTAACGCTGCAAATGGGTATCGTCTCTTCCCGGGCCCAGAAGAAGGAAACACAGAGGACCACATTTATTCAAAATCCAAATTTGAGGGACCACCAACCCTCTGGTTCCTAACCCAACTCCTTACAGGTTGAGCTCCACTAATGGATGCCAAAACCATTAGTACAGGAATATTCAATACATCAGTGTGTGTGCTGGGATGCAAACCAGCATGACGTGTGAAGACTTTGACCGTGTTGGACTGCTTTTATAAAAGGCAAGATTCTCGGAGCTCGCCTTCAATCTCAGTTGAATAAGAACTGATTTTTGAAGTAGTTCGGAGCCAATCACGGTCCAACGTGCAACTTACACAAGCGTGACCTCCAACGCACATTCACCGACATCTCCCTTTTACTGAAGGAGGCGAGACCTTGCGTCGAGCAGTCCAACTTTTGAAAAGAGAATCATTTGCATATTTATAGGATTCTGAATTTTTCAATTAAAGACAGATGGAGTGGATTAAAAAAAAAAATGGCAATTGACCCTATTAAACACTAACTATTATTCATCATCATCTGACAAAGCAGAGTATTAAAGTCATCAAAAGATTGCAGTGGTTGCTGTCGGTCATTATTATCATTACCATTATTATTATTATTAATACAAGTTCCGGTGTTTTATTAGAAATAACACATATTTCGATCAATCGGGACAGGTGACGTGCGAAGAGCAGCTGTTCTGTACGGCTGTGATGACAATTCTGTTCACAACAATCCTTTTCCAAATGTTCACTTCTGCAGATTGTGTGATTACGTGCATGTGCATTAGGGGTGAAAAATAAAAATAAAATTAAAAAAAATAAAGATAAAAATCGATACAGCATAGTATCGCGATATTTTCAGTGGCAATACTGTATCAATACACAGGCGCCAAGTATGGATGTTTTATTATATAAGTGTGGGCCAGTTTGTCTGCTTGACAATCCCATTTTGCAGCATTAAAATTGAGCTGATATGAACAAATGACAAGTATTTTTTTATTTATTTTTAGATTAAACCGATTTTCCCTTTTGGGGACATCATTTGAAATTGGGGAAAATTAGAAGTTAGAAAAAAGGTCATAAATTGCAATATATCGCAGAATATGAATTGCGGATATAGCCTATATGAAATGGGGCAAACTTCTTTATGGCTGTAATTCCAACCATGACTGTAGATGGGGAGTTGTCTTATGAAAAGCGCTATGACATAACTGTTGTTAGGATTTGGCGCTATATAAATTAAATTTAACTCAATTGAAAGTCTGACCTATCTGTACTCAAGTCCGGTCTTGGACTCGAGTCTGGACTCAAGACCGGTTTTCTATGGTCTCGGTACTTGTCTCGGACTTGCTAGTGTTTGGACTCGGATATTCTTGGTCTTGGCCCCTGGTCTTGCCAGCTTTTGGTCTCGACCGAGTCCAAGTGTCTCTCCGTTTTGTTGATAATAATATTGGAGGGAAAGTGAAACCCAAAAGTACTGTCTTGATACTGTCATGCGTAAGACTTTTTTCTGTCCTGGACTCCGTCTTGACTTGGACTCAAATCTTTTTGGACTCGGTCTTGTCTTGGACTCAAACCTCTTTGGACTCGGTCTTTACTTGGACTCGACTAGTCCTGGTCTTGCACTTGTCATGGACTCGACAAAGGTGGTCCGGACTACGGCCCTGGTTTCTGATGTGATTATTTCTGTACTGTGTTGCCTTGCTTCGATGAACCAAATCTAGCGTTATGAACAGCAACATCTCACTGCTCACTAGTTTGGCGTGGTGTCCTTTTCTTCAGTCTAGAGGTAAATAAGGTCTCCAAGCTAATGTTAGTGGGAGTTTTGACATAAGAAAGCATTAACCATGCATTTTAGATCTTGTTGTTCCTCGCCCCGTTTGCTTAGCACTTTATAAGCTTTAGTGCATAACTGTTACTACATTTGTGGTCGTCTGTTACATCCAAGCCGTTGCCAAATGAGTTGATACAAAGCTAATTAAGATTATCAACTCCACACAACTAGCTCTTTATTTCTCACTATGTTCAGAACATGATGTTGTCTGGCGAGTTTCCCGCGCGGAAGCTCAACTGCAGATGATGACCTCTTCTGAAAAGTCCATCTTTTTTTTTTTATCATCCCTGTCCTCCTTGGCTACTAGCATCTGTGTGGCGGAGGGGGCGGGGATGATTACAGAAGGCTTGCGTCCTGTGGATGCAACAACAGTGGTGTTGTCATAACTTTGAATTTCTCATTAGGGTGACAGATTCTACGCACTGTAGCTTTAAATTATATTTATAGGGCACAAGGGTTTCAACCCGGAAGTGTAAAAAACATTGTGATTGGGTCTTTAGAGAGGTAACTAATGAGTGTAAATCTTATTTAATGGCTTAAGATGTCTATCTGTAAAAATTCTGTTTATAATAACTGCCGTCTGTATATATATTCATAGTACATATTCACCTGTAAACCATTAGTGTATTATTTTCATTGTAAATATCTGTAAAAATTCCATTTCTAGTATTATCCACCTGTATATTATATTCAGCACATATCCAGCTGTAAATCTTGCTCACAATACTTGTTATCTATACATTCATGGGACAAATCTATCTGTAAAATTATGTTTATAATAGTATTCATTTCTATATGTATTCAGTACATATCCATGTCTTGCACTTATGGAACCATTGTATATAATTGCTCTTGCACTTCTGGTTAGACCTAAACTGCATTTCGTTGCCTTGTACCTGTACCTGTGTAATGACAATGAAGTTGATTATAATCTAATCTAACTAGAATAAATGCCAAAAATAAGTAGAATCAGAAATATACTATGACAAAAATGGTGTCACTTTTGTTTTCTGAGTTGTGATTTCAAGCCGCAAGAGTCCATTATTTGAGCTGAGACACTAGATGAATGCTTCTAAATACAGGATAGCCAACTAAGGACCAGGACTGGGCCACTGGTTGGAGTTCACAGTATCCGCCATCAGCGAGGAAACAGATTGATCAGTCCTTGTTCAGTAACGCTATTCAGTCTACTGCAGCATCTGGTTTTCTCACAATGGAGCACAGACAAAGAGGAGAGAAGAAAGAACTAAAAAACATAATGTGATGTTACCTGTTGTTATTTCAAGGCCACGGTCCAATTCCTGCGTGGACTAACCTGTACAGGAGAAAACATTCTTTACTTAGCGTGCAGCACAAGATTTGCCACACAGCTGAATATTTCAGTTGAAGCGCGGTTGGTAAAATGACATGGAGGCAGCGCATTCTTGTCTCAGTTTCTCAGCCTGTTCTGGGGTTTGACAGAGCTGATGCGGAGCGACTGCTCCGCTGCTGGCAGCCTGCTCTCCTGAAGCAGGTAGACCAGGAGACGAACACAGGTAGAGTCAACACGCACATCTGGTCAGATAGACCTTGAAAGAGATGGGAACAAATGGCTCCACGAGCACGCATGCACACGAACCCCCGTGCACCACCTTTAACTCAAAATGACCCAGCTGGACAGCCAGTGTCCGGCACGCAGACCTCCTGGCAGTCACGGGGGATTGACAGGCTGGATTTGACGTGACGGGGGTGCTGCTGGCAGTCTGCTCTCCTGGAGCAGGTAAACCAGGTAGAGTGAACACACACAGCTGGTTTCACAGCGCTGCAGAGACACACACACACATACAAAAAGCAGGGAGCACCATCAAAAGACAGCGTAATGCGCGTTGACATGGATACACACAACTGTAGGGAGTTTTACAGGGACGTAGGGAAGGACACAAGTTGTAATCGGAAAGATGGACAGCTGGATATCTGCACTTCACTGCCTGTGGCGTAAAGGTTAGAGGAACTGGAACTAGTTTTATTTTGGGGTCAAATTAAGGAGGACTCAACCCTGCATTACACCAAGGGAACATCATGTCCTGGAATTCAGCCAGCCAAGGGTCTGCGGGGACATTTTTCTTTCCATTTACTGCAGCTATGCACTATTTTTCAAGCCATTTTGATAATTGAAAGTCTCTACAATGGACTATCTATACATCATTTGGGAAACACATGATGGATGCCAAGAAAAAAAAACATGCCATTGAGCCTACATCATTTTTGGTATTCTTGGTATCTTCGGTATTCTTTGCTGTCATCTGTCATCACTTTAAAGCCCGGACGGTTAAAGTGTTGATTGATTTCCACTCCTGCCACCTAAAAAGGGACAACACATGTCTGGTTCTGTTATTTTTGAGTTAGGCTACATAACATAGGAGTGTGGTGACAGCATTACTAATCTTGAATCCTATTTTTCTTACACTATGCTGGTTCACAGAATGAATGGCAGAATTCCTCCAGTAATTGAAAACTACGTTGAAGTCCTTTTAAAAACCCTGTAAGGCTCGAGGCTTTTAAGAAAACCTTTAGTGATGGAGACCCCCCCCCCCCCCCACCCCACCCGCCCCTGATGGAATTTGTGGTCATTCTAAGACAGAGACAGCAAGAAAATCAGCTGAAGACTCAGGCTCAGATTGACAAAAAAAAGACCATTAGTCCGTGGTTGTGGCCCAGCCTGTCAGTTGTGATGGGAGCAGGTAGAAGGCAGAGACTGTGGCACACCAGCTGTGGCTCACTGGTACCCTGTCCTCCTCCGTCCCTCCACCACCTCTGCAACACAAACACATGCTAAACAGGCCACTGTCTCCACTGCCTCCCACATTCAGCTGCAAATGAGCCCGCTTGGGGCCCCGGCCCCGTTTGATGTCATGAATAATGAGGATGAATTTTCATTCGTGCAGGTTTCTGAAAAACCATAACCCCTATTGTTGTGGTCCCTCACATCAAGCAGTCAGGTCGGTGAGCTCTGGAGTCTATTCATGTCTAAGTTACATTCAAGCCCACACATTATCAGATTGCATGAATTAAATACACTGATATTAAGGCTAGAGCAAACAGTATTGGTACATTCAGTAGCTCAGTGAAGAAACTATCTGAGGTACACATGTGGACCTCTTGGCAATGATGGACATCTGACAAAGTGGTTGTGAAGGGGTGCCTTGCCCGCTGGCAGACACACCAGAAAAACACGACGCTCACAAAAGCACAACAGCAATGATCCAAATTCACATTCAGAAGAAACATGTGCTCATATTAAATGATGGACGAAATGGCCTGAGTATGACCAAACTAAGACCTCTATCTTATGTCCACTCTCAGTCCATGTAGGATGATATTTTGATTTTGGCCGGCGTTGGGACACAAATTCAGACAGGCGTCTCTGAGGTTACTGAACATGCTGATATGAGGGAGGCGGGCGGGAGCAGTTCAACAGAAATGTAGTCCACAAAAATCCAAGGAGAACACAAGGAGCAGGGTTTATTCTTCCAACAGTCCCAGGAGAATACAAGGAGTAAAATGAAAAAGCCAAATCCAAAAATCCAAAAAGGGAACAGGGAAAAAGACAAGACTGAAACAGGAATAAAAGGTCAGAAACAGGTCTCAAACAAAGCTGTGGCTCCTGATTTGTCCGTCTGAAAAATGCCATTTTAGTGCCAGAATGTTTGGGAGATTATGTGGTTTGTGAAAAATAGGTCCAATATTTACTTTGGTGCCTATGGTGGTAGAAGGATTGGTCATAATCTGTGTTTGCATTCAATTGTCCCATTGGAATCAATACACCCAGGCCACGTGGTACAGATACAGGGATTTACTCTTGGTTGGGGTGTCTCAACGTCTATGGCTAAGCTAACGGTCTCTTGGCGGACAGATATTAAGCACATCCTTCACCTCTTAAGAATGGAAATGACACACGACATTACATCCTTGGGTTAAAAATACTTTAATTCACAGGCTTCAGAGCTACTTAGTCACTACAGCAGTGTGTTCACTTTTCAGGATGAGCTGTAACAATACACAGAAATTCTTTAGTGTACTGTATGGATGTGGGGCAGAGTGAGAGAACGTGTGAGGCATTCAAAGTAGCGGGACTAGCTCCCATTGACTGACTGGCGGGTTAAAAGTTGGAGTTGATTGAAGCCTGCAGGCGGATGCAAGCTGCTATTGACAGGCTACTTACGCCAGTAAAAAGGGAGTGACAGTTAACTGATGAAATGACCATCCTTGTTGACATTGTTAAGGTGGGACTCAGCTAATGCATTCGGACTTGAGTTGGTCCGTGTCTGGTGTTTGGTACAGGACTGTTAGGATGATGTTACCAGAACTGAGAATGAAGGAGCTTGTACTGCATTAAAAAAAAAGCTCTTTTAGTTGTGTCTGTGGCTAAAGGTGTGTTGATTGTGGTTCATTGATTTCCTCATTACCCTCAGCCCACTAAACAACCAGGAAACTGCTAATGCACTGGTCGTTACCATCCGACTTGCTGGACTCTCTGTAGCCAAACCGTTCTCCAGAACCCCCAAGGAGATCTGCTGCTGTGTTGTTGTGTATGCAGCGTGTAGCGTATGTGTACTCCGTTTGCATTCAAGAAAGTAAATCACTGTAGTACTAATCAAATTATTCACAGCAAACACTCCTGCAGTCTAACTTTTCTTTTTTCCCAATAGTCACGCTGTTAAATTGAAAACCGTGAAAAAAAATCCACATGTGTTATTTCAATCTGAAAAGTGTGAAAAGAGCCCCCCTATAGGTTTCTCTATAGAGCCCCCCTACAGGTTTCTCTATAGAGCGCCCCTACAGGTTTCTTCATAGAGCTTCCCTACAGGTTTCTCTATAGATCTCCCCTACAGATTTCTCCATAGAGCTCCCCCTGCAGGTTTCTCTATAGAGCCCCCCTACAGGTTTCTATATAGAGCTCCCCCTACAGGTTTCTCTATAGATCTCCCCCTACAGGTTTCTCTTTAGATCTCCCCTACAAGTTTCTCTAAAGATCCCCCCCTACAAGTTTCTCTAAAGAGCCCCCCTACAGGTTTCTCTTTTGATTCCCCTTAAGGTTTCTCTGTTGATTCCCATACAGGTTTCTCTACAGAGCTCCCCCTACAGGTTTCTCTATAGAGATCCCCCTACAGGTTTCTCCATAGAGCTCCCCCTACAGGTTTCTCTATAGAGCTCCCCCTACAGGTTTCTCTATAGAGATCCCCCTACAGGTTTCTCCATAGAGATCCCCCTACAGGTTTATCTATAGAGCCCCCCTACAGCTCCTAAGTTTAGTGTGTCTGACCCCTCCCTCAGTCAGTCTTCCGTTTCCTCTTCCTCTATTCCTCTGATAATGCTTTTCTAGCTTTCTACTTCTTTTCTGCCGGCTCAGCCACGACAATAGTGTGAGAAACTCAACCCGGTCTCACTCTGCGAACGCGTAAAATAAGGACGGTGGAGATGGCGTGGATTAACACACTGCTTCTGTCTTTTCAAATACAGTGAATTGACTTTAGTTTATTCTCATTTTCTTTTCAGTGTTGTGGCTTTAACTCATAAAGTCATTGCCATGTCTATCTAGACTGTCTTTTTTTCTTGGCTACTAGACTGGGAGAGGTCCAGGTTTTCACTCTAGGAGCAGCTTGGAGCAAAAAGTCAGAAATAAGTCAGAATTATTGATATGAAATATCCAATGGTCCACGAGGCTGTCATGAATTGTATGGTTGTATTTCCGCCCTATATTCAAATGCAACAAAAGTAAATATATAGCCCAAAGTACTTTAATTTAACATATGTGAACTCATCACTTAACTATTTGACTACAATAACCTTGTGTTCTGGGCAAGGGTGTGTGTGCCTAAAGGACCAAAATATCTTTTCCCTTTTCTCTTTCACATCCTCGGTGGAAAATCATTACCAAACATTACAAAGGCTAACTATTTAAACCCTTGCTCCTTTTGAAAGCCAATTCTTACAGACTGAAGAAGAGACCTAAAACAAGAAAGAATAGGAGGGGGGAAAAAAAGGAAACAAAAGCCAAGACAGACGCTGAGAGAACGTGGAAGAGAGAAAGAGGACGGGAAAGGCACGGAGACAGAGATGCGTCTAGAGAAAGCGGTGGTGTAGAGGAGGCTCTTTTGGGGTGCAGTGGGCTGTGAGACAGGTCCATTCACTCTGATCTAAACACTGTGTCCCACTGTGCATCAGTGCTCTCACCCGGGCAGCCACCACTGTGGCCACAGACTCAAAGTTAACCAGTCAACTCCATTACAGTGCGGGGGGCGTGTACAGACCTGCCACACCAAAGGGATCGCGCCGGTTGGCCAAGAATATTAATTGCTTTTAAATGAAGTGGAAGTCTCTTTATTGGGTGTCTGGTGTTGGTTTGTTATCTTGCGTGGCTGAAAGGGCTTCGCTGCTCTTTGGTCTCGCCGCCTTTGAAAAAGAAAGTGACTCTAGATGAGGTCATTGATCAGCGGGGGCTGTATACTCCCAGTGGGTTTTTGTGTGTCCTGCCCCTTTAACTACCGCTATTGTACTTTGCCCATTCAATCCTCAATGCACTGCAGTCAATAAACATATTTGTAAGTGATGCTTCCTCCCAAATGTAGATTCAGTCCAAAGTGTGTTTGTAGACCATGACATATTTGTTAAATATTCAGCTTTTAATAACTGATGCTCAGTATAGCAGTGCAAATTATCACTATATTGTAGTCTATATATTTATTTATCGTTTTGATAACTTATACTGTCAGATTTTGTGCAGAATTGTGTTCATTGTCTTTGGCAATGAGGTGGAGATTGTGCACCTTAAACAGTGTTTCCTTCTTCAGATACAGTATTAGGGGACCACCAAGGTCTAGATAAAAGAGACTTCAGATACAGTATTAGGGGACCACTAAGGT